>NW_027274890.1:0-76770 GCF_030028105.1 Mobula birostris
GGTTTGCACACAGTAGTTTGGTGTAAAATGGAAATGTATACTCTTGGAAATGTCAAAGCATTGCATGCCCTGAGAAAATAACTTTTTTGTCTTGCTCAGCACAGGCATGAAACCAGTTTTAAACAACTCAGAATCATGTGGAAAGTTAACTTAAACTGTTAACATTAGGTTTGCACACAGTAGTTTGGTGTAAAATTGAAGTCTATACTATTGGTAATGTCAAAGCATGCATGTCCTGAGAAAACAACTTTTTTGTCTTGCTCAACAGAGGCATGAAATCAGTTTTTAAGAACTCAGAATCATGTGGAAAGTTAACTTAAGGTGTTTCCATTAGGTTTCCACACAGTACTTTGGTGTAAAATTGAAATGTATACTATTGGTAATGTCAAAGCATTGTATGCCCTGAGAAAACAACTTTTTTGTCTTGCTCAACAGAAGCATGAAACAGGTTTTAAACAACTCAGAATCATGTGGGAAGTTACCTTAAACTGTTAACATTAGGTTTGCACCCTGTAGTTTGGTGTAAAATTGAAATGTATACTATTGGTAATGACAAAGCATTGTATGCCCTGAGAAAACAACTTTTTTGTCTTGCTCAACAGAAGCATGAAACAGGTTTTAAACAACTCAGAATCATGTGAGAAGTTGATTTAAGGTGTTTGCATTAGGTTTGCACACAGTAGTTTGGTGTAAAATTGAAATGTATACTCTTGGTAATGTCAAAGCACTGCATGCCCTGAGAAAATAACTTTTTTGTCCAGCTCAGCAGAGGCATGAAACCAGTTTTAAACAACTCAGAATCATCTGGAAAGTTAACCTAAACTGTTAACATTAGGTTTGCACCCAGTAGTTTGGTGTAAAATTGAAATGTATACTCTTGGTAATGTCAAAGCGTTGTATGCCCTGAGAAAACAACTTTTTTGTCTTGCTCTGCAGAAGCATGAAACCAGTTTTGAACATCTGATAATCATGTGGAAAGAAACTTAAACTGTTAACATTAGGTTTGCACACAGTTGTTTGGTGTAAAATTGAAATGTATACTCTTGGTAATGTCAAAGCATTGCATGCCCTGAGAAAATAACTTTTTTGTCTTGCTCAGCACAGGCATGAAACCAGTTTTAAACAACTCAGAATCATGTGGAAAGTTAACTTAAACTGTTAACATTAGGTTTGCACACAGTAGTTTGGTGTAAAATTGAAGTCTATACTATTGGTAATGTCAAAGCATGCATGTCCTGAGAAAACAACTTTTTTGTCTTGCTCAACAGAGGCATGAAATCAGTTTTTAAGAACTCAGAATCATGTGGAAAGTTAACTTAAGGTGTTTCCATTAGGTTTCCACACAGTACTTTGGTGTAAAATTGAAATGTATACTATTGGTAATGTCAAAGCATTGTATGCCCTGAGAAAACAACTTTTTTGTCTTGCTCAACAGAAGCATGAAACAGGTTTTAAACAACTCAGAATCATGTGGGAAGTTAACTTAAACTGTTAACATTAGGTTTGCACACAGTAGTTTGGTGTAAAATTGAAGTGTATACTATTGGTAATGTCAAAGCATGCATGTCCTGAGAAAACAACTTTTTTGTCTTGCTCAACAGAGGCATGAAATCAGTTTTTAAGAACTCAGAATCATGTGGAAAGTTAACTTAAACTGTTAACATTAGGTTTGCACACAGCAGTTTGGTGTAAAATTGAAATTTATACTATTGTTAATGTCAAAGCATTGTAAGCCCTGAGAAAACAACTTTTTTCTCTTGCTCAACAGCAGCATGAAACAGGTTTTAAACAACTCAGAATCATGTGAGAAGTTGATTTAAGGTGTTTGCATTAGGTTTGCACACAGTAGTTTGGTGTAAAATTGAAATGTATACTCTTGGTAATGTCAAAGCACTGCATGCCCTGAGAAAATAACTTTTTTGTCCAGCTCAGCAGAGGCATGAAACCAGTTTTAAACAACTCAGAATCATCTGGAAAGTTAACCTAAACTGTTAACATTAGGTTTGCACCCAGTAGTTTGGTGTAAAATTGAAATGTATACTCTTGGTAATGTCAAAGCGTTGTATGCCCTGAGAAAACAACTTTTTTGTCTTGCTCTGCAGAAGCATGAAACCAGTTTTAAACATCTCATAATCATGTGGAAAGAAACTTAAACTGTTAACATTAGGTTTGCACACAGTTGTTTGGTGTAAAATTGAAATGTATACTCTTGGTAATGTCAAAGCATTGCATGCCCTGAGAAAATAACTTTTTTGTCTTGCTCAGCACAGGCATGAAACCAGTTTTAAACAACTCAGAATCATGTGGAAAGTCAACTTAAACTGTTAACATTAGGTTTGCACACAGTAGTTTGGTGTAAAATTGAAGTGTATACTATTGGTAATGACAAAGCATGCATGTCCTGAGAAAACAACTTTTTTGTCTTGCTCAACAGAGGCATGAAATCAGTTTTTAAGAACTCAGAATCATGTGGAAAGTTAACTTAAGGTGTTTCCATTAGGTTTCCACACAGTAGTTTGGTGTAAAATTGAAATGTATACTATTGGTAATGTCAAAGCATTGTATGCCCTGAGAAAACAACTTTGTTTCTTGCTCAACAGAAGCATGAAACAGGTTTTAAACAACTCGTAATCATGTGAGAAGTTGATTTAAGGTGTTTGCATTAGGTTTGCACACAGTAGTTTGGTGTAAAATTGAAATATATACTCTTGGTAATGTCAAAGCGTTCTATGCCCTGTGAAAACAACTTTTTTGTCTTGCTCAACAGAGGCATGAAATCAGTTTTTAAGAACTCAGAATCATGTGGAAAGTTAACGTAAGGTGTTTCCATTAGGTTTACACACAGTAGTTTGGTGTAAAATTGAAATGTATACTATTGGTAATGTCAAAGCATTGTATGCCCTGAGAAAACAACTTTTTTGTCTTGCTCAACAGAGGCATGAAACCAGTTTTAAACAACTCAGAATCATCTGGAAAGTTAACTTAAACTGTTAACATTAGGTTTGCACCCAGTAGTTTGGTGTAAAATTGAAATGTATACTCTTGGTAATGTCAAAGCGTTGTATGCCCTGAGAAAACAACTTTTTTGTCTTGCTCTGCAGAAGCATGAAACCAGTTTTAAACATCTCATAATCATGTGGAAAGAAACTTAAACTGTTAATAGTAGGTTTGCACACAGTAGTTTGGTGTAAAATTGAAATGTATACTCTTGGTAATGTCAAAGCATTGCATGCCCTGAGAAAATAACTTTTTTGTCTTGCTCAGCACAGGCATGAAACCAGTTTTAAACAACTCAGAATCATGTGGAAAGTTAACTTAAACTGTTAACATTAGGTTTGCACACAGTAGGTTGGTGTAAAATTGAAGTGTATACTATTGGTAATGACAAAGCATGCATGTCCTGAGAAAACAACTTTTTTGTCTTGCTCAACAGAGGCATGAAATCAGTTTTTAAGAACTCAGAATCATGTGGAAAGTTAACTTAAGGTGTTTCCATTAGGTTTACACAGAGTAGTTTGGTGTAAAATTGAAATGTATACTATTGGTAATGTCAAAGCATTGTATGCCCTGAGAAAACAACTTTGTTGTCTTGCTCTGCAGAAGCATGAAACAGGTTTTAAACAACTCGTAATCATGTGAGAAGTTGATTTAAGGTGTTTGCATTAGGTTTGCACACAGTAGTTTGGTGTAAAATTGAAATATATACTCTTGGTAATGTCAAAGCATTGCATGCCCTGAGAAAATAACTTTTTTGTCTTGCTCAGCACAGGCATGAAAGCAGTTTTAAACAACTCAGAATCATGTGGAAAGTTAACTTAAGCTGTTAACATTAGGTTTGCACCCAGTAGTTTGGTGTAAAATTGAAATGTATACTATTGGTAATGTCAAAGCGTTGTATGCCCTGAGAAAACAACTTTTTTGTCTTGCTCTGCAGAAGCATGAAACCAGTTTTAAACATCTCATAATCATGTGGAAAGTTAACTTAAACTGTTAACATTAGGTTTGCACCCTGTAGTTTGGTGTAAAATTGAAATGTATACTATTGGTAATGACAAAGCATTGTATGCCCTGAGAAAACAACTTTTTTGTCTTGCTCAACAGAAGCATGAAACAGGTGTTAAACAACTCAGAATCATGTGGGAAGTTGATTTAAGGTGTTTGCATTAGGTTTGCACACAGTAGTTTGGTGTAAAATGGAAATGTATACTCTTGGAAATGTCAAAGCATTGCATGCTCTGAGAAAATAACTTTTTTGTCTTGCTCAGCACAGGCATGAAACCAGTTTTAAACAACTCAGAATCATGTGGGAAGTTAACTTAAACTGTTAACATTAGGTTTGCACACAGTAGTTTGGTGTAAAATTGAAGTCTATACTATTGGTAATGTCAAAGCATGCATGTCCTGAGAAAACAACTTTTTTGTCTTGCTCAACAGAGGCATGAAATCAGTTTTTAAGAACTCAGAATCATGTGGAAAGTTAACTTAAGGTGTTTCCATTAGGTTTCCACACAGTACTTTGGTGTAAAATTGAAATGTATACTATTGGTAATGTCAAAGCATTGTATGCCCTGAGAAAACAACTTTTTTGTCTTGCTCAACAGAAGCATGAAACAGGTTTTAAACAACTCAGAATCATGTGGGAAGTTAACTTAAACTGTTAACATTAGGTTTGCACACAGTAGTTTGGTGTAAAATTGAAGTGTATACTATTGGTAATGTCAAAGCATGCATGTCCTGAGAAAACAACTTTTTTGTCTTGCTCAACAGAGGCATGAAATCAGTTTTTAAGAACTCAGAATCATGTGGAAAGTTAACTTAAACTGTTAACATTAGGTTTGCACACAGCAGTTTGGTGTAAAATTGAAATTTATACTATTGTTAATGTCAAAGCATTGTAAGCCCTGAGAAAACAACTTTTTTCTCTTGCTCAACAGCAGCATGAAACAGGTTTTAAACAACTCAGAATCATGTGAGAAGTTGATTTAAGGTGTTTGCATTAGGTTTGCACACAGTAGTTTGGTGTAAAATGGAAATGTATACTCTTGGAAATGTCAAAGCATTGCATGCCCTGAGAAAATAACTTTTTTGTCTTGCTCAGCACAGGCATGAAACCAGTTTTAAACAACTCAGAATCATGTGGAAAGTTAACTTAAACTGTTAACATTAGGTTTGCACACAGTAGTTTGGTGTAAAATTGAAGTCTATACTATTGGTAATGTCAAAGCATGCATGTCCTGAGAAAACAACTTTTTTGTCTTGCTCAACAGAGGCATGAAATCAGTTTTTAAGAACTCAGAATCATGTGGAAAGTTAACTTAAGGTGTTTCCATTAGGTTTCCACACAGTACTTTGGTGTAAAATTGAAATGTATACTATTGGTAATGTCAAAGCATTGTATGCCCTGAGAAAACAACTTTTTTGTCTTGCTCAACAGAAGCATGAAACAGGTTTTAAACAACTCAGAATCATGTGGGAAGTTAACTTAAACTGTTAACATTAGGTTTGCACACAGTAGTTTGGTGTAAAATTGAAGTGTATACTATTGGTAATGTCAAAGCATGCATGTCCTGAGAAAACAACTTTTTTGTGTTGCTCAACAGAGGAATGAAATCAGTTTTTAAGAACTCAGAATCATGTGGAAAGTTAACTTAAACTGTTAACATTAGGTTTGCACACAGCAGTTTGGTGTAAAATTGAAATTTATACTATTGTTAATGTCAAAGCATTGTAAGCCCTGAGAAAACAACTTTTTTCTCTTGCTCAACAGCAGCATGAAACAGGTTTTAAACAACTCAGAATCATGTGAGAAGTTGATTTAAGGTGTTTGCATTAGGTTTGCACACAGTAGTTTGGTGTAAAATTGAAATGTATACTCTTGGTAATGTCAAAGCGTTCTATGCCCTGTGAAAACAACTTTTTTGTCTTGCTCAACAGAGGCATGAAATCAGTTTTTAAGAACTCAGAATCATGTGGAAAGTTAACTTAAGGTGTTTGCATTAGGTTTACACACAGTAGTTTGGTGTAAAATTGAAATGTATACTATTGGTAATGTCAAAGCATTGTATGCCCTTAGAAAACAACTTTTTTGTCTTGCTCAACAGAGGCATGAAACCAGTTTTAAACAACTCAGAATCATCTGGAAAGTTAACTTAAACTGTTAACATTAGGTTTGCACCCAGTAGTTTGGTGTAAAATTGAAATGTATACTCTTGGTAATGTCAAAGCGTTGTATGCCCTGAGAAAACAACTTTTTTGTCTTGCTCTGCAGAAGCATGAAACCAGTTTTAAACATCTCATAATCATGTGGAAAGAAACTTAAACTGTTAATAGTAGGTTTGCACACAGTAGTTTGGTGTAAAATTGAAATGTATACTCTTGGTAATGTCAAAGCATTGCATGCCCTGAGAAAATAACTTTTTTGTCTTGCTCAGCACAGGCATGAAACCAGTTTTAAACAACTCAGAATCATGTGGAAAGTTAACTTAAACTGTTAACATTAGGTTTGCACACAGTAGTTTGGTGTAAAATTGAAGTGTATACTATTGGTAATGTCAAAGCATGCATGTCCTGAGAAAACAACTTTTTTGTCTTGCTCAACAGAGGCATGAAATCAGTTTTTAAGAACTCAGAATCATGTGGAAAGTTAACTTAAACTGTTAACATTAGGTTTGCACACAGCAGTTTGGTGTAAAATTGAAATTTATACTATTGTTAATGTCAAAGCATTGTAAGCCCTGAGAAAACAACTTTTTTCTCTTGCTCAACAGCAGCATGAAACAGGTTTTAAACAACTCAGAATCATGTGAGAAGTTGATTTAAGGTGTTTGCATTAGGTTTGCACACAGTAGTTTGGTGTAAAATTGAAATGTATACTCTTGGTAATGTCAAAGCACTGCATGCCCTGAGAAAATAACTTTTTTGTCCAGCTCAGCAGAGGCATGAAACCAGTTTTAAACAACTCAGAATCATCTGGAAAGTTAACCTAAACTGTTAACATTAGGTTTGCACCCAGTAGTTTGGTGTAAAATTGAAATGTATACTCTTGGTAATGTCAAAGCGTTGTATGCCCTGAGAAAACAACTTTTTTGTCTTGCTCTGCAGAAGCATGAAACCAGTTTTAAACATCTCATAATCATGTGGAAAGAAACTTAAACTGTTAACATTAGGTTTGCACACAGTTGTTTGGTGTAAAATTGAAATGTATACTCTTGGTAATGTCAAAGCATTGCATGCCCTGAGAAAATAACTTTTTTGTCTTGCTCAGCACAGGCATGAAACCAGTTTTAAACAACTCAGAATCATGTGGAAAGTCAACTTAAACTGTTAACATTAGGTTTGCACACAGTAGTTTGGTGTAAAATTGAAGTGTATACTATTGGTAATGACAAAGCATGCATGTCCTGAGAAAACAACTTTTTTGTCTTGCTCAACAGAGGCATGAAATCAGTTTTTAAGAACTCAGAATCATGTGGAAAGTTAACTTAAGGTGTTTCCATTAGGTTTCCACACAGTAGTTTGGTGTAAAATTGAAATGTATACTATTGGTAATGTCAAAGCATTGTATGCCCTGAGAAAACAACTTTGTTTCTTGCTCAACAGAAGCATGAAACAGGTTTTAAACAACTCGTAATCATGTGAGAAGTTGATTTAAGGTGTTTGCATTAGGTTTGCACACAGTAGTTTGGTGTAAAATTGAAATATATACTCTAGGTAATGTCAAAGCGTTCTATGCCCTGTGAAAACAACTTTTTTGTCTTGCTCAACAGAGGCATGAAATCAGTTTTTAAGAACTCAGAATCATGTGGAAAGTTAACTTAAGGTGTTTCCATTAGGTTTACACACAGTAGTTTGGTGTAAAATTAAAATGTATACTATTGGTAATGTCAAAGCATTGTATGCCCTGAGAAAACAACTTTTTTGTCTTGCTCAACAGAGGCATGAAACCAGTTTTAAACAACTCAGAATCATCTGGAAAGTTAACTTAAACTGTTAACATTAGGTTTGCACCCAGTAGTTTGGTGTAAAATTGAAATGTAGACTCTTGGTAATGTCAAAGCGTTGTATGCCCTGAGAAAACAACTTTTTTGTCTTGCTCTGCAGAAGCATGAAACCAGTTCTAAACATCTCATAATCATGTGGAAAGAAACTTAAACTGTTAATAGTAGGTTTGCACACAGTAGTTTGGTGTAAAATTGAAATGTATACTCTTGGTAATGTCAAAGCATTGCATGCCCTGAGAAAATAACTTTTTTGTCTTGCTCAGCACAGGCATGAAACCAGTTTTAAACAACTCAGAATCATGTGGAAAGTTAACTTAAACTGTTAACATTAGGTTTGCACACAGTAGGTTGGTGTAAAATTGAAGTGTATACTATTGGTAATGACAAAGCATGCATGTCCTGAGAAAACAACTTTTTTGTCTTGCTCAACAGAGGCATGAAATCAGTTTTTAAGAACTCAGAATCATGTGGAAAGTTAACTTAAGGTGTTTCCATTAGGTTTACACAGAGTAGTTTGGTGTAAAATTGAAATGTATACTATTGGTAATGTCAAAGCATTGTATGCCCTGAGAAAACAACTTTGTTGTCTTGCTCTGCAGAAGCATGAAACAGGTTTTAAACAACTCGTAATCATGTGAGAAGTTGATTTAAGGTGTTTGCATTAGGTTTGCACACAGTAGTTTGGTGTAAAATTGAAATATATACTCTTGGTAATGTCAAAGCATTGCATGCCCTGAGAAAATAACTTTTTTGTCTTGCTCAGCACAGGCATGAAAGCAGTTTTAAACAACTCAGAATCATGTGGAAAGTTAACTTAAACTGTTAACATTAGGTTTGCACCCAGTAGTTTGGTGTAAAATTGAAATGTATACTCTTGGTAATGTCAAAGCATTGCATGCCCTGAGAAAATAACTTTTTTGTCTTGCTCAGCACAGGCATGAAACCAGTTTTAAACAACTCAGAATCATGTGGAAAGTTAACTTAAACTGTTAACATTAGGTTTGCACACAGTAGGTTGGTGTAAAATTGAAGTGTATACTATTGGTAATGACAAAGCATGCATGTCCTGAGAAAACAACTTTTTTGTCTTGCTCAACAGAGGCATGAAATCAGTTTTTAAGAACTCAGAATCATGTGGAAAGTTAACTTAAGGTGTTTCCATTAGGTTTACACAGAGTAGTTTGGTGTAAAATTGAAATGTATACTATTGGTAATGTCAAAGCATTGTATGCCCTGAGAAAACAACTTTGTTGTCTTGCTCTGCAGAAGCATGAAACAGGTTTTAAACAACTCGTAATCATGTGAGAAGTTGATTTAAGGTGTTTGCATTAGGTTTGCACACAGTAGTTTGGTGTAAAATTGAAATATATACTCTTGGTAATGTCAAAGCATTGCATGCCCTGAGAAAATAACTTTTTTGTCTTGCTCAGCACAGGCATGAAAGCAGTTTTAAACAACTCAGAATCATGTGGAAAGTTAACTTAAGCTGTTAACATTAGGTTTGCACCCAGTAGTTTGGTGTAAAATTGAAATGTATACTATTGGTAATGTCAAAGCGTTGTATGCCCTGAGAAAACAACTTTTTTGTCTTGCTCTGCAGAAGCATGAAACCAGTTTTAAACATCTCATAATCATGTGGAAAGTTAACTTAAACTGTTAACATTAGGTTTGCACCCTGTAGTTTGGTGTAAAATTGAAATGTATACTATTGGTAATGACAAAGCATTGTATGCCCTGAGAAAACAACTTTTTTGTCTTGCTCAACAGAAGCATGAAACAGGTGTTAAACAACTCAGAATCATGTGGGAAGTTGATTTAAGGTGTTTGCATTAGGTTTGCACACAGTAGTTTGGTGTAAAATGGAAATGTATACTCTTGGAAATGTCAAAGCATTGCATGCCCTGAGAAAATAACTTTTTTGTCTTGCTCAGCACAGGCATGAAACCAGTTTTAAACAACTCAGAATCATGTGGAAAGTTAACTTAAACTGTTAACATTAGGTTTGCACACAGTAGTTTGGTGTAAAATTGAAGTCTATACTATTGGTAATGTCAAAGCATGCATGTCCTGAGAAAACAACTTTTTTGTCTTGCTCAACAGAGGCATGAAATCAGTTTTTAAGAACTCAGAATCATGTGGAAAGTTAACTTAAGGTGTTTCCATTAGGTTTCCACACAGTACTTTGGTGTAAAATTGAAATGTATACTATTGGTAATGTCAAAGCATTGTATGCCCTGAGAAAACAACTTTTTTGTCTTGCTCAACAGAAGCATGAAACCAGTTTTAAACAACTCAGAATCATGTGGGAAGTTAACTTAAACTGTTAACATTAGGTTTGCACACAGTATTTTGGTGTAAAATTGAAGTGTATACTATTGGTAATGTCAAAGCATGCATGTCCTGAGAAAACAACTTTTTTGTCTTGCTCAACAGAGGCATGAAATCAGTTTTTAAGAACTCAGAATCATGTGGAAAGTTAACTTAAACTGTTAACATTAGGTTTGCACACAGCAGTTTGGTGTAAAATTGAAATTTATACTATTGTTAATGTCAAAGCATTGTAAGCCCTGAGAAAACAACTTTTTTCTCTTGCTCAACAGCAGCATGAAACAGGTTTTAAACAACTCAGAATCATGTGAGAAGTTGATTTAAGGTGTTTGCATTAGGTTTGCACACAGTAGTTTGGTGTAAAATTGAAATGTATACTCTTGGTAATGTCAAAGCACTGTATGCCCTGAGAAAATAACTTTTTTGTCCAGCTCAGCAGAGGCATGAAACCAGTTTTAAACAACTCAGAATCATCTGGAAAGTTAACCTAAACTGTTAACATTAGGTTTGCACCCAGTAGTTTGGTGTAAAATTGAAATGTATACTCTTGGTAATGTCAAAGCGTTGTATGCCCTGAGAAAACAACTTTTTTGTCTTGCTCTGCAGAAGCATGAAACCAGTTTTAAACATCTCATAATCATGTGGAAAGAAACTTAAACTGTTAACATTAGGTTTGCACACAGTTGTTTGGTGTGAAATTGAAATGTATACTCTTGGTAATGTCAAAGCATTGCATGCCCTGAGAAAATAACTTTTTTGTCTTGCTCAGCACAGGCATGAAACCAGTTTTAAACAACTCAGAATCATGTGGAAAGTCAACTTAAACTGTTAACATTAGGTTTGCACACAGTAGTTTGGTGTAAAATTGAAGTGTATACTATTGGTAATGACAAAGCATGCATGTCCTGAGAAAACAACTTTTTTGTCTTGCTCAACAGAGGCATGAAATCAGTTTTTAAGAACTCAGAATCATGTGGAAAGTTAACTTAAGGTGTTTCCATTAGGTTTCCACACAGTAGTTTGGTGTAAAATTGAAATGTATACTATTGGTAATGTCAAAGCATTGTATGCCCTGAGAAAACAACTTTGTTTCTTGCTCAACAGAAGCATGAAACAGGTTTTAAACAACTCGTAATCATGTGAGAAGTTGATTTAAGGTGTTTGCATTAGGTTTGCACACAGTAGTTTGGTGTAAAATTGAAATATATACTCTTGGTAATGTCAAAGCGTTCTATGCCCTGTGAAAACAACTTTTTTGTCTTGCTCTGCAGAAGCATGAAACCAGTTTTGAACATCTCATAATCATGTGGAAAGTTAACTTAAACTGTTAACATTAGGTTTGCACACAGTAGTTTGGTGTAAAATTGAAATGTATACTATTGGTAATGACAAAGCATTGTATGCCCTGAGAAAACATCTTTTTTGTCTTGCTCAACAAAAGCATGAAACAGGTGTTAAACAACTCAGAATCATGTGGGAAGTTGATTTAAGGTGTTTGCATTAGGTTTGCACACAGTAGTTTGGTGTAAAATTGAAATGTATACTCTCCGAAATGTCAAAGCATTGCATGCCCTGAGAAAATAACTTTTTTGTCTTGCTCAGCACAGGGTTGAAACCAGTTTTAAACAGCTCAGAATCATGTGGAAAGTTAACTTAAACTGTTAACATTAGGTTTGCACACAGTAGTTTGGTGTAAAATTGAAGTCTATACTATTGGTAATGTCAAAGCATGCATGTCCTGAGAAAACAACTTTTTTGTCTTGCTCAACAGAGGCATGAATTCAGTTTTTAAGAACTCAGAATCATGTGGAAAGTTGATTTAAGGTGTTTCCATTAGGTTTCCACACAGTAGTTTGGTGTAAGATTGAAATGTATACGCTTGGTAATGTCAAAGCGCTGTAAGCCCTGAGAAAACAACTTTTTTGTCTTGCTCTGCAGAAGCATGAAACCAGTTTTAAACATCTCATAATCATGTGGAAAGAAACTTAAACTGTTAACATTAGGTTTGCACACAGTAGTTTGGTGTAAAATTGAAATGTATACTCTTGGTAATGTCAAAGCATTGCATGCCCTGAGAAAATAACTTTTTTGTCTTGCTCAGCACAGGCATGAAACCAGTTTTAAACAACTCAGAATCATGTGGAAAGTTAACTTAAACTGTTAACATTAGGTTTGCACACAGTAGTTTGGTGTAAAATTGAAGTGTATACTATTGGTAATGACAAAGCATGCATGTCCTGAGAAAACAACTTTTTTGTCTTGCTCAACAGAGGCATGAAATCAGTTTTTAAGAACTCAGAATCATGTGGAAAGTTAACTTAAGGTGTTTCCATTAGGTTTACACACAGTAGTTTGGTGTAAAATTGAAATGTATACTATTGGTAATGTCAAAGCATTGTATGCCCTGAGAAAACAACTTTTTTGTCTTGCTCAACAGAGGCATGAAACCAGTTTTAAACAACTCAGAATCATCTGGAAAGTTAACTTAAACTGTTAACATTAGGTTTGCACCCAGTAGTTTGGTGTAAAATTGAAATGTATACTCTTGGTAATGTCAAAGCGTTGTATGCCCTGAGGAAACAACTTTTTTGTCTTGCTCTGCAGAAGCATGAAACCAGTTTTAAACATCTCATAATCATGTGGAAAGAAACTTAAACTGTTAACATTAGGTTTGCACACAGTAGTTTGGTGTAAAATTGAAATGTATACTCTTGGTAATGTTAAAGCATTGCATGCCCTGAGAAAATAACTTTTTTGTCTTGCTCAGCACAGGCATGAAACCAGTTTTAAACAACTCAGAATCATGTGGAAAGTTAACTTAAACTGTTAACATTAGGTTTGCACACAGTAGTTTGGTGTAAAATTGAAGTGTATACTATTGGTAATGACAAAGCATGCATGTCCTGAGAAAACAACTTTTTTGTCTTGCTCAACAGAGGCATGAAATCAGTTTTTAAGAACTCAGAATCATGTGGAAAGTTCACTTAAGGTGTTTCCATTAGGTTTACACACAGTAGTTTGGTGTAAAATTGAAATGTATACTATTGGTAATATCAAAGCATTGTATGCTCTGAGAAAACAACTTTGTTGTCTTGCTGAACAGAAGCATGAAACAGGTTTTAAACAACTCGTAATCATGTGAGAAGTTGATTTAAGGTGTTTGCATTAGGTTTGCACACAGTAGTTTGGTGTAAAATTGAAATATATACTCTTGGTAATGTCAAAGCGTTGTATGCCCTGAGGAAACAACTTTTTTGTCTTGCTCTGCAGAAGCATGAAACCAGTTTTAAACATCTCATAATCATGTGGAAAGAAACTTAAACTGTTAACATTAGGTTTGCACACAGTAGTTTGGTGTAAAATTGAAATGTATACTCTTGGTAATGTCAAAGCATTGCATGCCCTGAGAAAATAACTTTTTTGTCTTGCTCAGCACAGGCATGAAACTAGTTTTAAACAACTCAGAATCATGTGGAAAGTTAACTTAAACTGTTAACATTAGGTTTGCACACAGTAGTTTGGTGTAAAATTGAAGTGTATACTATTGGTAATGACAAAGCATGCATGTCCTGAGAAAACAACTTTTTTGTCTTGCTCAACAGAGGCATGAAATCAGTTTTTAAGAACTCAGAATCATGTGGAAAGTTAACTTAAGGTGTTTCCATTAGGTTTGCACCCAGTAGTTTGGTGTAAAGTTGAAATGTATACTATTGGTAATGTCAAAGCGTTGTATGCCCTGAGAAAACAACTTTTTTGTCTTGCTCTGCAGAAGCATGAAACCAGTTTTAAACATCTCATAATCATGTGGAAAGTTAACTTAAACTGTTAACATTAGGTTTGCACCCTGTAGTTTGGTGTAAAATTGAAATCTATACTATTGGTAATGACAAAGCATTGTATGCCCTGAGAAAACAACTTTTTTGTCTTGCTCAACAGAAGCATGAAACAGGTGTTAAACAACTCAGAATCATGTGGGAAGTTGATTTAAGGTGTTTGCATAAGGTTTGCACACAGTAGTTTGGTGTAAAATGGAAATGTATACTCTTGGAAATGTCAAAGCATTGCATGCCCTGAGAAAATAACTTTTTTGTCTTGCTCAGCACAGGCATGAAACCAGTTTTAAACAACTCAGAATCATGTGGAAAGTTAACTTAAACTGTTAACATTAGGTTTGCACACAGTAGTTTGGTGTAAAATTGAAGTCTATACTATTGGTAATGTCAAAGCATGCATGTCCTGAGAAAACAACTTTTTTGTCTTGCTCAACAGAGGCATGAAATCAGTTTTTAAGAACTCAGAATCATGTGGAAAGTTAACTTAAGGTGTTTCCATTAGGTTTCCACACAGTACTTTGGTGTAAAATTGAAATGTATACTATTGGTAATGTCAAAGCATTGTATGCCCTGAGAAAACAACTTTTTTGTCTTGCTCAACAGAAGCATGAAACAGGTTTTAAACAACTCAGAATCATGTGGGAAGTTAACTTAAACTGTTAACATTAGGTTTGCACACAGTAGTTTGGTGTAAAATTGAAGTGTATACTATTGGTAATGTCAAAGCATGCATGTCCTGAGAAAACAACTTTTTTGTCTTGCTCAACAGAGGCATGAAATCAGTTTTTAAGAACTCAGAATCATGTGGAAAGTTAACTTAAACTGTTAACATTAGGTTTGCACACAGCAGTTTGGTGTAAAATTGAAATTTATACTATTGGTAATGTCAAAGCATTGTATGCCCTGAGAAAACAACTTTTTTCTCTTGCTCAACAGAAGCATGAAACAGGTTTTAAACAACTCAGAATCATGTGAGAAGTTGATTTAAGGTGTTTGCATTAGGTTTGCACACAGTAGTTTGGTGTAAAATTGAAATGTATACTCTTGGTAATGTCAAAGCACTGCATGCCCTGAGAAAATAACTTTTTTGTCCAGCTCAGCAGAGGCATGAAACCAGTTTTAAACAACTCAGAATCATCTGGAAAGTTAACCTAAACTGTTAACATTAGGTTTGCACCCAGTAGTTTGGTGTAAAATTGAAATGTATACTCTTGGTAATGTCAAAGCGTTGTATGCCCTGAGAAAACAACTTTTTTGTCTTGCTCTGCAGAAGCATGAAACCAGTTTTAAACATCTCATAATCATGTGGAAAGAAACTTTAACTGTTGACATTAGGTTTGCACACAGTTGTTTGGTGTAAAATTGAAATGTATACTCTTGGTAATGTCAAAGCATTGCATGCCCTGAGAAAATAACTTTTTTGTCTTGCTCAGCACAGGCATGAAACCAGTTTTAAACAACTCAGAATCATGTGGAAAGTCAACTTAAACTGTTAACATTAGGTTTGCACACAGTAGTTTGGTGTAAAATTGAAGTGTATACTATTGGTAATGACAAAGCATGCATGTCCTGAGAAAACAACTTTTTTGTCTTGCTCAACAGAGGCATGAAATCAGTTTTTAAGAACTCAGAATCATGTGGAAAGTTAACTTAAGGTGTTTCCATTAGGTTTACACACAGTAGTTTGGTGTAAAATTGAAATGTATACTATTGGTAATGTCAAAGCATTGTATGCCCTGAGAAAACAACTTTGTTTCTTGCTTAACAAAAGCATGAAACAGGTTTTAAACAACTCGTAATCATGTGAGAAGTTGATTTAAGGTGTTTGCATCAGGTTTGCACACAGTAGTTTGGTGTAAAATTGAAATATATACTCTTGGTAATGTCAAAGCATTGCATGCCCTGAGAAAATAACTTTTTTGTCTTGCTCAGCACAGGCATGAAAGCAGTTTTAAACAACTCAGAATCATGTGGAAAGTTAACTTAAACTGTTAACATTAGGTTTGCACCCAGTAGTTTGGTGTAAAATTGAAATGTATACTATTGGTAATGTCAAAGCGTTGTATGCCCTGAGAAAACAACTTTTTTCTCTTGCTCTGCAGAAGCATGAAACCAGTTTTGAACATCTCATAATCATGTGGGAAGTTAACTTAAACTGTTAACATTAGGTTTGCACACAGTAGTTTGGTGGAAAATTGAAATGTATACTATTGGTAATGACAAAGCATTGTATGCCCTGAGAAAACATCTTTTTTGTCTTGCTCAACAGAAGCATGAAACAGGTGTTAAACAACTCAGAATCATGTGGGAAGTTGATTTAAGGTGTTTGCATTAGGTTTGCACACAGTAGTTTGGTGTAAAATTGAAATGTATACTCTCCGAAATGTCAAAGCATTGCATGCCCTGAGAAAATAACCTTTTTGTCTTGCTCAGCACAGGGTTGAAACCAGTTTTAAACAACTCAGAATCATGTGGAAAGTTAACTTAAACTGTTAACATTAGGTTTGCACACAGTAGTTTGGTGTAAAATTGAAGTCTATACTATTGGTAATGTCAAAGCATGCATGTTCTGAGAAAACAACTTTTTTGTCTTGCTCAACAGAGGCATGAAATCAGTTTTTAAGAACTCAGAATCATGTGGAAAGTTAACTTAAACTGTTAACATTAGGTTTGCACACAGTAGTTTGGTGTAAAATTGAAATGTATACTATTGGTAATGTCAAAGCATTGTATGCCCTGAGAAAACAACTTTTTTGTCTTGCTCAACAGAGGCATGAAACCAGTTTTAAACAACTCAGAATCATCTGGAAAGTTAACTTAAACTGTTAACATTAGGTTTGCACCCAGTAGTTTGGTGTAAAATTGAAATGTATACTCTTGGTAATGTCAAAGCGTTGTATGCCCTGAGGAAACAACTTTTTTGTCTTGCTCTGCAGAAGCATGAAACCAGTTTTAAACATCTCATAATCATGTGGAAAGAAACTTAAACTGTTAACATTAGGTTTGCACACAGTAGTTTGGTGTAAAATTGAAATGTATACTCTTGGTAATGTTAAAGCATTGCATGCCCTGAGAAAATAACTTTTTTGTCTTGCTCAGCACAGGCATGAAACCAGTTTTAAACAACTCAGAATCATGTGGAAAGTTAACTTAAACTGTTAACATTAGGTTTGCACACAGTAGTTTGGTGTAAAATTGAAGTGTATACTATTGGTAATGACAAAGCATGCATGTCCTGAGAAAACAACTTTTTTGTCTTGCTCAACAGAGGCATGAAATCAGTTTTTAAGAACTCAGAATCATGTGGAAAGTTAACTTAAGGTGTTTCCATTAGGTTAACACACAGTAGTTTGGTGTAAAATTGAAATGTATACTATTGGTAATATCAAAGCATTGTATGCCCTGAGAAAACAACTTTGTTGTCTTGCTCAACAGAAGCATGAACAGGTTTTAAACAACTCAGAATCATGTGAGAAGTTGATTTAAGGTGTTTGCATTAGGTTTGCACACAGTAGTTTGGTGTAAAATTGAAATATATACTCTTGGTAATGTCAAAGCATTGCATGCCCTGAGAAAATAACTTCTTTGTCTTGCTCAGCACAGGCATGAGAGCAGTTTTAAACAACTCAGAATCATGTGGAAAGTTAACTTAAGCTGTTAACATTAGGTTTGCACCCAGTAGTTTGGTGTAAAGTTGAAATGTATACTATTGGTAATGTCAAAGCGTTGTATGCCCTGAGAAAACAACTTTTTTGTCTTGCTCTGCAGAAGCATGAAACCAGTTTTAAACATCTCATAATCATGTGGAAAATTAACTTAAACTGTTAACATTAGGTTTGCACCCTGTAGTTTGGTGTAAAATTGAAATCTATACTATTGGTAATGACAAAGCATTGTATGCCCTGAGAAAACAACTTTTTTGTCTTGCTCAACAGAAGCATGAAACAGGTGTTAAACAACTCAGAATCATGTGGGAAGTTGATTTAAGGTGTTTGCATTAGGTTTGCACACAGTAGTTTGGTGTAAAATGGAAATGTATACTCTTGGAAATGTCAAAGCATTGCATGCCCTGAGAAAATAACTTTTTTGTCTTGCTCAGCACAGGCATGAAACCAGTTTTAAACAACTCAGAATCATGTGGAAAGTTAACTTAAACTGTTAACATTAGGTTTGCACACAGTAGTTTGGTGTAAAATTGAAGTCTATACTATTGGTAATGTCAAAGCATGCATGTCCTGAGAAAACAACTTTTTTGTCTTGCTCAACAGAGGCATGAAATCAGTTTTTAAGAACTCAGAATCATGTGGAAAGTTAACTTAAGGTGTTTCCATTAGGTTTCCACACAGTACTTTGGTGTAAAATTGAAATGTATACTATTGGTAATGTCAAAGCATTGTATGCCCTGAGAAAACAACTTTTTTGTCTTGCTCAACAGAAGCATGAAACAGGTTTTAAACAACTCAGAATCATGTGGGAAGTTAACTTAAACTGTTAACATTAGGTTTGCACACAGTAGTTTGGTGTAAAATTGAAGTGTATACTATTGGTAATGTCAAAGCATGCATGTCCTGAGAAAACAACTTTTTTGTCTTGCTCAACAGAGGCATGAAATCAGTTTTTAAGAACTCAGAATCATGTGGAAAGTTAACTTAAACTGTTAACATTAGGTTTGCACACAGCAGTTTGGTGTAAAATTGAAATTTATACTATTGGTAATGTCAAAGCATTGTATGCCCTGAGAAAACAACTTTTTTCTCTTGCTCAACAGAAGCATGAAACAGGTGTTAAACAACTCAGAATCATGTGGGAAGTTGATTTAAGGTGTTTGCATTAGGTTTGCACACAGTAGTTTGGTGTAAAATTGAAATGTATACTCTCCGAAATGTCAAAGCATTGCATGCCCTGAGAAAATAACTTTTTTGTCTTGCTCAGCACAGGGTTGAAACCAGTTTTAAACAACTCAGAATCATGTGGAAAGTTAACTTAAACTGTTAACATTAGGTTTGCACACAGTAGTTTGGTGTAAAATTGAAGTCTATACTATTGGTAATGTCAAAGCATGCATGTTCTGAGAAAACAACTTTTTTGTCTTGCTCAACAGAGGCATGAAATCAGTTTTTAAGAACTCAGAATCATGTGGAAAGTTAACTTAAACTGTTAACATTAGGTTTGCACACAGTAGTTTGGTGTAAAATTGAAATGTATACTATTGGTAATGTCAAAGCATTGTATGCCCTGAGAAAACAACTTTTTTGTCTTGCTCAACAGAGGCATGAAACCAGTTTTAAACAACTCAGAATCATCTGGAAAGTTAACTTAAACTGTTAACAGTAGGTTTGCACCCAGTAGTTTGGTGTAAAATTGAAATGTATACTCTTGGTAATGTCAAAGCGTTGTATGCCCTGAGGAAACAACTTTTTTGTCTTGCTCTGCAGAAGCATGAAACCAGTTTTAAACATCTCATAATCATGTGGAAAGAAACTTAAACTGTTAACATTAGGTTTGCACACAGTAGTTTGGTGTAAAATTGAAATGTATACTCTTGGTAATGTCAAAGCATTGCATGCCCTGAGAAAATAACTTTTTTGTCTTGCTCAGCACAGGCATGAAACCAGTTTTAAACAACTCAGAATCATGTGGAAAGTTAACTTAAACTGTTAACATTAGGTTTGCACACAGTAGTTTGGTGTAAAATTGAAGTGTATACTATTGGTAATGACAAAGCATGCATGTCCTGAGAAAACAACTTTTTTGTCTTGCTCAACAGAAGCATGAAACAGGTGTTAAACAACTCAGAATCATGTGGGAAGTTGATTTAAGGTGTTTGCATTAGGTTTGCACACAGTAG
This sequence comes from Mobula birostris, assembly GCF_030028105.1. Classification (NCBI taxonomy): domain Eukaryota; kingdom Metazoa; phylum Chordata; class Chondrichthyes; order Myliobatiformes; family Myliobatidae; genus Mobula; species Mobula birostris. The sequence goes on from NW_027274890.1 coordinate 20,010, forward strand.
TTTGGTGTAAAATGGAAATGTACACTCTTGGAAATGTCAAAGCATTGCATGCCCTGAGAAAATAACTTTTTTGTCTTGCTCAGCACAGGCATGAAATCAGTTTTAAACAACTCAGAATCATGTGGAAAGTTAACTTAAACTGTTAACATTAGGTTTGCACACAGTAGTTTGGTGTAAAATTGAAGTCTATACTATTGGTAATGTCAAAGCATGCATGTCCTGAGAAAACAACTTTTTTGTCTTGCTCAACAGAGGCATGAAATCAGTTTTTAAGAACTCAGAATCATGTGGAAAGTTAACTTAAGGTGTTTCCATTAGGTTTCCACACAGTACTTTGGTGTAAAATTGAAATGTATACTATTGGTAATGTCAAAGCATTGTATGCCCTGAGAAAACAACTTTTTTGTCTTGCTCAACAGAAGCATGAAACAGGTTTTAAACAACTCAGAATCATGTGGGAAGTTAACTTAAACTGTTAACATTAGGTTTGCACACAGTAGTTTGGTGTAAAATTGAAGTGTATACTATTGGTAATGTCAAAGCATGCAAGTCCTGAGAAAACAACTTTTTTGTCTTGCTCAACAGAGGCATGAAATCAGTTTTTAAGAACTCAGAATCATGTGGAAAGTTAACTTAAACTGTTAACATTAGGTTTGCACACAGCAGTTTGGTGTAAAATTGAAATTTATACTATTGTTAATGTCAAAGCATTGTATGCCCTGAGAAAACAACTTTTTTCTCTTGCTCAACAGCAGCATGAAACAGGTTTTAAACAACTCAGAATCATGTGAGAAGTTGATTTAAGGTGTTTGCATTAGGTTTGCACACAGTAGTTTGGTGTAAAATTGAAATGTATACTCTTGGTAATGTCAAAGCACTGCATGCCCTGAGAAAATAACTTTTTTGTCCAGCTCAGCAGAGGCATGAAACCAGTTTTAAACAACTCAGAATCATCTGGAAAGTTAACCTAAACTGTTAACATTAGGTTTGCACCCAGTAGTTTGGTGTAAAATTGAAATGTATACTCTTGGTAATGTCAAAGCGTTGTATGCCCTGAGAAAACAACTTTTTTGTCTTGCTCTGCAGAAGCATGAAACCAGTTTTAAACATCTCATAATCATGTGGAAAGAAACTTAAACTGTTAACATTAGGTTTGCACACAGTTGTTTGGTGTAAAATTGAAATGTATACTCTTGGTAATGTCAAAGCATTGCATGCCCTGAGAAAATAACTTTTTTGTCTTGCTCAGCACAGGCATGAAACCAGTTTTAAACAACTCAGAATCATGTGGAAAGTCAACTTAAACTGTTAACATTAGGTTTGCACACAGTAGTTTGGTGTAAAATTGAAGTGTATACTATTGGTAATGACAAAGCATGCATGTCCTGAGAAAACAACTTTTTTGTCTTGCTCAACAGAGGCATGAAATCAGTTTTTAAGAACTCAGAATCATGTGGATAGTTAACTTAAGGTGTTTCCATTAGGTTTCCACACAGTAGTTTGGTGTAAAATTGAAATGTATACTATTGGTAATGTCAAAGCATTGTATGCCCTGAGAAAACAACTTTGTTTCTTGCTCAACAGAAGCATGAAACAGGTTTTAAACAACTCGTAATCATGTGAGAAGTTGATTTAAGGTGTTTGCATTAGGTTTGCACACAGTAGTTTGGTGTAAAATTGAAATATATACTCTTGGTAATGTCAAAGCGTTCTATGCCCTGTGAAAACAACTTTTTTGTCTTGCTCTGCAGATGCATGAAACCAGTTTTGAACATCTCATAATCATGTGGAAAGTTAACTTAAACTGTTAACATTAGGTTTGCACACAGTAGTTTGGTGTAAAATTGAAATGTATACTATTGGTAATGACAAAGCATTGTATGCCCTGAGAAAACATCTTTTTTGTCTTGCTCAACAAAAGCATGAAACAGGTGTTAAACAACTCAGAATCATGTGGGAAGTTGATTTAAGGTGTTTGCATTAGGTTTCACACAGTAGTTTGGTGTAAAATTGAAATGTATACTCTCCGAAATGTCAAAGCATTGCATGCCCTGAGAAAATAACTTTTTTGTCTTGCTCAGCACAGGGTTGAAACCAGTTTTAAACAACTCAGAATCATGTGGAAAGTTAACTTAAACTGTTAACATTAGGTTTGCACACAGTAGTTTGGTGTAAGATTGAAATGTATACGCTTGGTAATGTCAAAGCGCTGTATGCCCTGAGAAAACAACTTTTTTGTCTTGCTCTGCAGAAGCATGAAACCAGTTTTAAACATCTCATAATCATGTGGAAAGAAACTTAAACTGTTAACATTAGGTTTGCACACAGTAGTTTGGTGTAAAATTGAAATGTATACTCTTGGTAATGTCAAAGCATTGCATGCCCTGAGAAAATAACTTTTTTGTCTTGCTCAGCACAGGCATGAAACCAGTTTTAAACAACTCAGAATCATGTGGAAAGTTAACTTAAACTGTTAACATTAGGTTTGCACACAGTAGTTTGGTGTAAAATTGAAGTGTATACTATTGGTAATGACAAAGCATGCATGTCCTGAGAAAACAACTTTTTTGTCTTGCTCAACAGAGGCATGAAATCAGTTTTTAAGAACTCAGAATCATGTGGAAAGTTAACTTAAGGTGTTTCCATTAGGTTTACACACAGTAGTTTGGTGTAAAATTGAAATGTATACTATTGGTAATGTCAAAGCATTGTATGCCCTGAGAAAACAACTTTTTTGTCTTGCTCAACAGAGGCATGAAACCAGTTTTAAACAACTCAGAATCATCTGGAAAGTTAACTTAAACTGTTAACATTAGGTTTGCACCCAGTAGTTTGGTGTAAAATTGAAATGTATACTCTTGGTAATGTCAAAGCGTTGTAGGCCCTGAGGAAACAACTTTTTTGTCTTGCTCTGCAGAAGCATGAAACCAGTTTTAAACATCTCATAATCATGTGGAAAGAAACTTAAACTGTTAACATTAGGTTTGCACCCAGTAGTTTGGTGTAAAATTGAAATGTATACTATTGGTAATATCAAAGCATTGTATGCCCTGAGAAAACAACTTTTTTGTCTTGCACTGCAGAAGCATGAAACCAGTTTTAAACATCTCATAATCATGTGGAAAGTTAACTTAAACTGTTAACATTAGGTTTGCACCCTGTAGTTTGGTGTAAAATTGAAATCTATACTATTGGTAATGACAAAGCATTGTATGCCCTGAGAAAACAACTTTTTTGTCTTGCTCAACAGAAGCATGAAACAGGTGTTAAACAACTCAGAATCATGTGGGAAGTTGATTTAAGGTGTTTGCATTAGGTTTGCACACAGTAGTTTGGTGTAAAATGGAAATGTATACTCTTGGAAATGTCAAAGCATTGCATGCCCTGAGAAAATAACTTTTTTGTCTTGCTCAGCACAGGCATGAAACCAGTTTTAAACAACTCAGAATCATGTGGAAAGTTAACTTAAACTGTTAACATTAGGTTTGCACGCAGTAGTTTGGTGTAAAATTGAAGTCTATACTATTGGTAATGTCAAAGCATGCATGTCCTGAGAAAACAACTTTTTTGTCTTGCTCAACAGAGGCATGAAATCAGTTTTTAAGAACTCAGAATCATGTGGAAAGTTAACTTAAGGTGTTTCCATTAGGTTTCCACACAGTACTTTGGTGTAAAATTGAAATGTATACTATTGGTAATGTCAAAGCATTGTATGCCCTGAGAAAACAACTTTTTTGTCTTGCTCAACAGAAGCATGAAACCAGTTTTAAACAACTCAGAATCATGTGGGAAGTTAATTTAAACTGTTAACATTAGGTTTGCACACAGTAGTTTGGTGTAAAATTGAAGTGTATACTATTGGTAATGTCAAAGCATGCATGTCCTGAGAAAACAACTTTTTTGTCTTGCTCAACAGAGGCATGAAATCAGTTTTTAAGAACTCAGAATCATGTGGAAAGTTAACTTAAACTGTTAACATTAGGTTTACACACAGCAGTTTGGTGTAAAATTGAAATTTATACTATTGGTAATGTCAAAGCATTGTATGCCCTGAGAAAACAACTTTTTTCTCTTGCTCAACAGAAGCATGAAACAGGTTTTAAACAACTCAGAATCATGTGAGAAGTTGATTTAAGGTGTTTGCATTAGGTTTGCACACAGTAGTTTGGTGTAAAATTGAAATGTATACTCTTGGTAATGTCAAAGCACTGCATGCCCTGAGAAAATAACTTTTTTGTCCAGCTCAGCAGAGGCATGAAACCAGTTTTAAACAACTCAGAATCATCTGGAAAGTTAACCTAAACTGTTAACATTAGGTTTGCACCCAGTAGTTTGGTGTAAAATTGAAATGTATACTCTTGGTAATGTCAAAGCGTTGTATGCCCTGAGAAAACAACTTTTTTCTCTTGCTCTGCAGAAGCATGAAACCAGTTTTAAACATCTCATAATCATGTGGAAAGAAACTTTAACTGTTGACATTAGGTTTGCACACAGTTGTTTGGTGTAAAATTGAAATGTATACTCTTGGTAATGTCAAAGCATTGCATGCCCTGAGAAAATAACTTTTTTGTCTTGCTCAGCACAGGCATGAAACCAGTTTTAAACAACTCAGAATCATGTGGAAAGTCAACTTAAACTGTTAACATTAGGTTTGCACACAGTAGTTTGGTGTAAAATTGAAGTGTATACTATTGGTAATGACAAAGCATGCATGTCCTGAGAAAACAACTTTTTTGTCTTGCTCAACAGAGGCATGAAATCAGTTTTTAAGAACTCAGAATCATGTGGAAAGTTAACTTAAGGTGTTTCCATTAGGTTTACACACAGTAGTTTGGTGTAAAATTGAAATGTATACTATTGGTAATGTCAAAGCATTGTATGCCCTGAGAAAACAACTTTGTTTCTTGCTCAACAAAAGCATGAAACAGGTTTTAAACAACTCGTAATCATGTGAGAAGTTGATTTAAGGTGTTTGCATCAGGTTTGCACACAGTAGTTTGGTGTAAAATTGAAATATATACTCTTGGTAATGTCAAAGCATTGCATGCCCTGAGAAAATAACTTTTTTGTCTTGCTCAGCACAGGCATGAAAGCAGTTTTAAACAACTCAGAATCATGTGGAAAGTTAACTTAAACTGTTAACATTAGGTTTGCACCCAGTAGTTTGGTGTAAAATTGAAATGTATACTATTGGTAATGTCAAAGCGTTGTATGCCCTGAGAAAACAACTTTTTTCTCTTGCTCTGCAGAAGCATGAAACCAGTTTTGAACATCTCATAATCATGTGGAAAGTTAACTTAAACTGTTAACATTAGGTTTGCACACAGTAGTTTGGTGGAAAATTGAAATGTATACTATTGGTAATGACAAAGCATTGTATGCCCTGAGAAAACATCTTTTTTGTCTTGCTCAACAGAAGCATGAAACAGGTGTTAAACAACTCAGAATCATGTGGGAAGTTGATTTAAGATGTTTGCATTAGGTTTGCACGCAGTAGTTTGGTGTAAAATTGAAATGTATACTCTCCGAAATGTCAAAGCATTGCATGCCCTGAGAAAATAACTTTTTTGTCTTGCTCAGCACAGGGTTGAAACCAGTTTTAAACAACTCAGAATCATGTGGAAAGTTAACTTAAACTGTTAACATTAGGTTTGCACACAGTAGTTTGGTGTAAAATTGAAGTCTATACTATTGGTAATGTCAAAGCATGCATGTTCTGAGAAAACAACTTTTTTGTCTTGCTCAACAGAGGCATGAAATCAGTTTTTAAGAACTCAGAATCATGTGGAAAGTTAACTTAAGGTGTTTCCATTAGGTTTCCACGCAGTAGTTTGGTGTAAAATTGAAATGTATACTATTGGTAATGTCAAAGCATTGTATGCCCTGAGAAAACAACTTTTTTGTCTTGCTCAACGAGGCATGAAACCAGTTTTAAACAACTCAGAATCATCTGGAAAGTTAACTTAAACTGTTGACATTAGGTTTGCACCCAGTAGTTTGGTGTAAAATTGAAATGTATACTCTTGGTAATGTCAAAGCGTTGTATGCCCTGAGGAAACAACTTTTTTGTCTTGCTCTGCAGAAGCATGAAACCAGTTTTAAACATCTCATAATCATGTGGAAAGAAACTTAAACTGTTAACATTAGGTTTGCACACAGTAGTTTGGTGTAAAATTGAAATGTATACTCTTGGTAATGTCAAAGCATTGCATGCCCTGAGAAAATAACTTTTTTGTCTTGCTCAGCACAGGCATGAAACCAGTTTTAAACAACTCAGAATCATGTGGAAAGTTAACTTAAACTGTTAACATTAGGTTTGCACACAGTAGTTTGGTGTAAAATTGAAGTGTATACTATTGGTAATGACAAAGCATGCATGTCCTGAGAAAACAACTTTTTTGTCTTGCTCAACAGAGGCATGAAATCAGTTTTTAAGAACTCAGAATCATGTGGAAAGTTAACTTAAGGTGTTTCCATTAGGTTTACACACAGTAGTTTGGTGTAAAATTGAAATGTATACTATTGGTAATGTCAAAGCATTGTATGCCCTGAGAAAACAACTTTTTTGTCTTGCTCAACAGAGGCATGAAACCAGTTTTAAACAACTCAGAATCATCTGGAAAGTTAACTTAAACTGTTAACATTAGGTTTGCACCCAGTAGTTTGGTGTAAAATTGAAATGTATACTCTTGGTAATGTCAAAGCGTTGTATGCCCTGAGGAAACAACTTTTTTGTCTTGCTCTGCAGAAGCATGAAACCAGTTTTAAACATCTCATAATCATGTGGAAAGAAACTTAAACTGTTAACATTAGGTTTGCACCCAGTAGTTTGGTGTAAAATTGAAATGTATACTATTGGTAATATCAAAGCATTGTATGCCCTGAGAAAACAACTTTTTTGTCTTGCTCTGCAGAAGCATGAAACCAGTATTAAACATCTCATAATCATGTGGAAAGTTAACTTAAACTGTTAACATTAGGTTTGCACCCTGTAGTTTGGTGTAAAATTGAAATCTATACTATTGGTAATGACAAAGCATTGTATGCCCTGAGAAAACAACTTTTTTGTCTTGCTCAACAGAAGCATGAAACAGGTGTTAAACAACTCAGAATCATGTGGGTAGTTGATTTAAGGTGTTTGCATTAGGTTTGCACACAGTAGTTTGGTGTAAAATGGAAATGTATACTCTTGGAAATGTCAAAGCATTGCATGCCCTGAGAAAATAACTTTTTTGTCTTGCTCAGCACAGGCATGAAACCAGTTTTAAACAACTCAGAATCATGTGGAAAGTTAACTTAAACTGTTAACATTAGGTTTGCACACAGTAGTTTGGTGTAAAATTGAAGTCTATCCTATTGGTAATGTCAAAGCATGCATGTCCTGAGAAAACAACTTTTTTGTCTTGCTCAACAGAGGCATGAAATCAGTTTTTAAGAACTCAGAATCATGTGGAAAGTTAACTTAAGGTGTTTCCATTAGGTTTCCACACAGTACTTTGGTGTAAAATTGAAATGTATACTATTGGTAATGTCAAAGCATTGTATGCCCTGAGAAAACAACTTTTTTGTCTTGCTCAACAGAAGCATGAAACAGGTTTTAAACAACTCAGAATCATGTGGGAAGTTAACTTAAACTGTTAACATTAGGTTTGCACACAGTAGTTTGGTGTAAAATTGAAGTGTATACTATTGGTAATGTCAAAGCATGCATGTCCTGAGAAAACAACTTTTTTGTCTTGCTCAACAGAGGCATGAAATCAGTTTTTAAGAACTCAGAATCATGTGGAAAGTTAACTTAAACTGTTAACATTAGGTTTGCACACAGCAGTTTGGTGTAAAATTGAAATTTATACTATTGGTAATGTCAAAGCATTGTATGCCCTGAGAAAACAACTTTTTTCTCTTGCTCAACAGAAGCATGAAACAGGTTTTAAACAACTCAGAATCATGTGAGAAGTTGATTTAAGGTGTTTGCATTAGGTTTGCACACAGTAGTTTGGTGTAAAATTGAAATGTATACTCTTGGTAATGTCAAAACACTGCATGCCCTGAGAAAATAACTTTTTTGTCCAGCTCAGCAGAGGCATGAAACCAGTTTTAAACAACTCAGAATCATCTGGAAAGTTAACCTAAACTGTTAACATTAGGTTTGCACCCAGTAGTTTGGTGTAAAATTGAAATGTATACTCTTGGTAATGTCAAAGCGTTGTATGCCCTGAGAAAACAACTTTTTTGTCTTGCTCTGCAGAAGCATGAAACCAGTTTTAAACATCTCATAATCATGTGGAAAGAAACTTTAACTGTTGACATTAGGTTTGCACACAGTTGTTTGGTGTAAAATTGAAATGTATACTATTGGTATTGTCAAAGCATTGCATGCCCTGAGAAAATAACTTTTTTGTCTTGCTCAGCACAGGCATGAAACCAGTTTTAAACAACTCAGAATCATGTGGAAAGTCAACTTAAACTGTTAACATTAGGTTTGCACACAGTAGTTTGGTGTAAAATTGAAGTGTATACTATTGGTAATGTCAAAGCATGCATGTCCTGAGAAAACAACTTTTTTGTCTTGCTCAACAGAGGCATGAAATCAGTTTTTAAGAACTCAGAATCATGTGGAAAGTTAACTTAAGGTGTTTCCATTAGGTTTCCACACAGTACTTTGGTGTAAAATTGAAATGTATACTATTGGTAATGTCAAAGCATTGTATGCCCTGAGAAAACAACTTTTTTGTTTTGCTCAACAGAAGCATGAAACAGGTTTTAAACAACTCAGAATCATGTGGGAAGTTAACTTAAACTGTTAACATTAGGTTTGCACACAGTAGTTTGGTGTAAAATTGAAGTGTATACTATTGGTAATGTCAAAGCATGCATGTCCTGAGAAAACAACTTTTTTGTCTTGCTCAACAGAGGCATGAAATCAGTTTTTAAGAACTCAGAATCATGTGGAAAGTTAACTTAAACTGTTAACATTAGGTTTGCACACAGCAGTTTGGTGTAAAATTGAAATTTATACTATTGGTAATGTCAAAGCATTGTATGCCCTGAGAAAACAACTTTTTTCTCTTGCTCAACAGAAGCATGAAACAGGTTTTAAACAACTCAGAATCATGTGAGAAGTTGATTTAAGGTGTTTGCATTAGGTTTGCACACAGTAGTTTGGTGTAAAATTGAAATGTATACTCTTGGTAATGTCAAAGCACTGCATGCCCTGAGAAAATAACTTTTTTGTCCAGCTCAGCAGAGGCATGAAACCAGTTTTAAACAACTCAGAATCATCTGGAAAGTTAACCTAAACTGTTAACATTAGGTTTGCACCCAGTAGTTTGGTGTAAAATTGAAATGTATACTCTTGGTAATGTCAAAGCGTTGTATGCCCTGAGAAAACAACTTTTTTGTCTTGCTCTGCAGAAGCATGAAACCAGTTTTAAACATCTCATAATCATGTGGAAAGAAACTTTAACTGTTGACATTAGGTTTGCACACAGTTGTTTGGTGTAAAATTGAAATGTATACTCTTGGTATTGTCAAAGCATTGCATGCCCTGAGAAAATAACTTTTTTGTCTTGCTCAGCACAGGCATGAAACCAGTTTTAAACAACTCAGAATCATGTGGAAAGTCAACTTAAACTGTTAACATTAGGTTTGCACACAGTAGTTTGGTGTAAAATTGAAATGTATACTATTGGTAATGTCAAAGCATTGTATGCCCTGAGAAAACAACTTTGTTTCTTGCTCAACAAAAGCATGAAACAGGTTTTAAACAACTCGTAATCATGTGAGAAGTTGATTTAAGGTGTTTGCATCAGGTTTGCACACAGTAGTTTGGTGTAAAATTGAAATATATACTCTTGGTAATGTCAAAGCATTGCATGCCCTGAGAAAATAACTTTTTTGTCTTGCTCAGCACAGGCATGAAAGCAGTTTTAAACAACTCAGAATCATGTGGAAAGTTAACTTAAACTGTTAACATTAGGTTTGCACCCAGTAGTTTGGTGTAAAATTGAAATGTATACTATTGGTAATGTCAAAGCGTTGTATGCCCTGAGAAAACAACTTTTTTCTCTTGCTCTGCAGAAGCATGAAACCAGTTTTGAACATCTCATAATCATGTGGAAAGTTAACTTAAACTGTTAACATTAGGTTTGCACACAGTAGTTTGGTGGAAAATTGAAATGTATACTATTGGTAATGACAAAGCATTGTATGCCCTGAGAAAACATCTTTTTTGTCTTGCTCAACAGAAGCATGAAACAGGTGTTAAACAACTCAGAATCATGTGGGAAGTTGATTTAAGATGTTTGCATTAGGTTTGCACACAGTAGTTTGGTGTAAAATTGAAATGTATACTCTCCGAAATGTCAAAGCATTGCATGCCCTGAGAAAATAACTTTTTTGTCTTGCTCAGCACAGGGTTGAAACCAGTTTTAAACAACTCAGAATCATGTGGAAAGTTAACTTAAACTGTTAACATTAGGTTTGCACACAGTAGTTTGGTGTAAAATTGAAGTCTATACTATTGGTAATGTCAAAGCATGCATGTTCTGAGAAAACAACTTTTTTGTCTTGCTCAACAGAGGCATGAAATCAGTTTTTAAGAACTCAGAATCATGTGGAAAGTTAACTTAAGGTGTTTCCATTAGGTTTCCACACAGTAGTTTGGTGTAAAATTGAAATGTATACTATTGGTAATGTCAAAGCATTGTATGCCCTGAGAAAACAACTTTTTTGTCTTGCTCAACGAGGCATGAAACCAGTTTTAAACAACTCAGAATCATCTGGAAAGTTAACTTAAACTGTTAACATTAGGTTTGCACCCAGTAGTTTGGTGTAAAATTGAAATGTATACTCTTGGTAATGTCAAAGCGTTGTATGCCCTGAGGAAACAACTTTTTTGTCTTGCTCTGCAGAAGCATGAAACCAGTTTTAAACATCTCATAATCATGTGGAAAGAAACTTAAACTGGTAACATTAGGTTTGCACACAGTAGTTTGGTGTAAAATTGAAATGTATACTCTTGGTAATGTCAAAGCATTGCATGCCCTGAGAAAATAACTTTTTTGTCTTGCTCAGCACAGGCATGAAACCAGTTTTAAACAACTCAGAATCATGTGGAAAGTTAACTTAAACTGTTAACATTAGGTTTGCACACAGTAGTTTGGTGTAAAATTGAAGTGTATACTATTGGTAATGACAAAGCATGCATGTCCTGAGAAAACAACTTTTTTGTCTTGCTCAACAGAGGCATGAAATCAGTTTTTAAGAACTCAGAATCATGTGGAAAGTTAACTTAAGGTGTTTCCATTAGGTTTACACACAGTAGTTTGGTGTAAAATTGAAATGTATACTATTGGTAATATCAAAGCATTGTATGCCCTGAGAAAACAACTTTGTTGTCTTGCTCAACAGAAGCATGAAACAGGTTTTAAACAACTCGTAATCATGTGAGAAGTTGATTTAAGGTGTTTGCATTAGGTTTGCACACAGTAGTTTGGTGTAAAATTGAAATATATACTCTTGGTAATGTCAAAGCGTTGTATGCCCTGAGGAAACAACTTTTTTGTCTTGCTCTGCAGAAGCATGAAACCAGTTTTAAACATCTCATAATCATGTGGAAAGAAACTTAAACTGTTAACATTAGGTTTGCACACAGTAGTTTGGTGTAAAATTGAAATGTATACTCTTGGTAATGTCAAAGCATTGCATGCCCTGAGAAAATAACTTTTTTGTCTTGCTCAGCACAGGCATGAAACTAGTTTTAAACAACTCAGAATCATGTGGAAAGTTAACTTAAACTGTTAACATTAGGTTTGCACACAGTAGTTTGGTGTAAAATTGAAGTGTATACTATTGGTAATGACAAAGCATGCATGTCCTGAGAAAACAACTTTTTTGTCTTGCTCAACAGAGGCATGAAATCAGGTTTTAAGAACTCAGAATCATGTGGAAAGTTAACTTAAGGTGTTTCCATTAGGTTTACACACAGTAGTTTGGTGTAAAATTGAAATGTATACTATTGGTAATATCAAAGCATTGTATGCCCTGAGAAAACAACTTTGTTGTCTTGCTCAACAGAAGCATGAAACAGGTTTTAAACAACTCGTAATCATGTGAGAAGTTGATTTAAGGTGTTTGCATTAGGTTTGCACACAGTAGTTTGGTGTAAAATTGAAATATATACTCTTGGTAAAGTCAAAGCATTGCATGCCCTGAGAAAATAACTTTTTTGTCTTGCTCAGCACAGGCATGAAAGCAGTTTTAAACAACTCAGAATCATGTGGAAAGTTAACTTAAGCTGTTAACATTAGGTTTGCACCCAGTAGTTTGCTGTAAAGTTGAAATGTATACTATTGGTAATGTCAAAGCGTTGTATGCCCTGAGAAAACAACTTTTTTGTCTTGCTCTGCAGAAGCATGAAACCAGTTTTAAACATCTCATAATCATCTGGAAAGTTAACATAAACTGTTAACATTAGGTTTGCACCCTGTAGTTTGGTGTAAAATTGAAATCTATACTATTGGTAATGACAAAGCATTGTATGCCCTGAGAAAACAACTTTTTTGTCTTGCTCAACAGAAGCATGAAACAGGTGTTAAACAACTCAGAATCATGTGGGAAGTTGATTTAAGGTGTTTGCATTAGGTTTGCACACAGTAGTTTGGTGTAAAATTGAAATGTATACTCTTGGTAATGTCAAAGCACTGCATGCCCTGAGAAAATAACTTTTTTGTCCAGCTCAGCAGAGGCATGAAACCAGTTTTAAACAACTCAGAATCATCTGGAAAGTTAACCTAAACTGTTAACATTAGGTTTGCACCCAGTAGTTTGGTGTAAAATTGAAGTGTATACTATTGGTAATGACAAAGCATGCATGTCCTGAGAAAACAACTTTTTTGTCTTGCTCAACAGAGGCATGAAACAGGTTTTAAACAACTCGTAATCATGTGAGAAGTTGATTTAAGGTGTTTGCATTAGGTTTGCACACAGTAGTTTGGTGTAAAATTGAAATGTATACTCTTGGTAATGTCAAAGCGTTGTATGCCCTGAGGAAACAACTTTTTTGTCTTGCTCTGCAGAAGCATGAAACCAGTTTTAAACATCTCATAATCATGTGGAAAGAAACTTAAACTGTTAACATTAGGTTTGCACACAGTAGTTTGGTGTAAAATTGAAATGTATACTCTTGGTAATGTCAAAGCATTGCATGCCCTGAGAAAATAACTTTTTTGTCTTGCTCAGCACAGGCATGAAACTAGTTTTAAACAACTCAGAATCATGTGGAAAGTTAACTTAAACTGTTAACATTAGGTTTGCACACAGTAGTTTGGTGTAAAATTGAAGTGTATACTATTGGTAATGACAAAGCATGCATGTCCTGAGAAAACAACTTTTTTGTCTTGCTCAACAGAGGCATGAAATCAGGTTTTAAGAACTCAGAATCATGTGGAAAGTTAACTTAAGGTGTTTCCATTAGGTTTACACACAGTAGTTTGGTGTAAAATTGAAATGTATACTATTGGTAATATCAAAGCATTGTATGCCCTGAGAAAACAACTTTGTTGTCTTGCTCAACAGAAGCATGAAACAGGTTTTAAACAACTCGTAATCATGTGAGAAGTTGATTTAAGGTGTTTGCATTAGGTTTGCACACAGTAGTTTGGTGTAAAATTGAAATATATACTCTTGGTAATGTCAAAGTATTGCATGCCCTGAGAAAATAACTTTTTTATCTTGCTCAGCACAGGCATGAAAGCAGTTTTAAACAACTCAGAATCATGTGGAAAGTTAACTTAAGCTGTTAACATTAGGTTTGCACCCAGTAGATTGCTGTAAAGTTGAAATGTATACTATTGGTAATGTCAAAGCGTTGTATGCCCTGAGAAAACAACTTTTTTGTCTTGCTCTGCAGAAGCATGAAACCAGTTTTAAACATCTCATAATCATCTGGAAAGTTAACATAAACTGTTAACATTAGGTTTGCACCCTGTAGTTTGGTGTAAAATTGAAATCTATACTATTGGTAATGATAAAGCATTGTATGCCCTGAGAAAACAACTTTTTTGTCTTGCTCAACAGAAGCATGAAACAGGTGTTAAACAACTCAGAATCATGTGGGAAGTTGATTTAAGGTGTTTGCATTAGGTTTGCACACAGTAGTTTGGTGTAAAATTGAAATGTATACTCTTGGTAATGTCAAAGCACTGCATGCCCTGAGAAAATAACTTTTTTGTCCAGCTCAGCAGAGGCATGAAACCAGTTTTAAACAACTCAGAATCATCTGGAAAGTTAACCTAAACTGTTAACATTAGGTTTGCACCCAGTAGTTTGGTGTAAAATTGAAATGTATACTCTTGGTAATGTCAAAGCGTTGTATGCCCTGAGAAAACAACTTTTTTGTCTTGCTCTGCAGAAGCATGAAACCAGTTTTAAACATCTCATAATCATGTGGAAAGAAACTTAAACTGTTAACATTAGGTTTGCACACAGTTGTTTGGTGTAAAATTGAAATGTATACTCTTGGTAATGTCAAAGCATTGCATGCCCTGAGAAAATAACTTTTTTGTCTTGCTCAGCACAGGCATGAAACCAGTTTTAAACAACTCAGAATCATGTAGAAAGTCAACTTAAACTGTTAACATTAGGTTTGCACACAGTAGTTTGGTGTAAAATTGAAGTGTATACTATTGGTAATGACAAAGCATGCATGTCCTGAGAAAACAACTTTTTTGTCTTGCTCAACAGAGGCATGAAATCTGTTTTTAAGAACTCAGAATCATGTGGAAAGTTAACTTAAGGTGTTTCCATTAGGTTTCCACACAGTACTTTGGTGTAAAATTGAAATGTATACTATTGGTAATGTCAAAGCATTGTATGCCCTGAGAAAACAACTTTTTTGTCTTGCTCAACAGAAGCATGAAACAGGTTTTAAACAACTCAGAATCATGTGGGAAGTTAACTTAAACTGTTAACATTAGGTTTGCACACAGTAGTTTGGTGTAAAATTGAAGTGTATACTATTGGTAATGTCAAAGCATGCATGTCCTGAGAAAACAACTTTTTTGTCTTGCTCAACAGAGGCATGAAATCAGTTTTTAAGAACTCAGAATCATGTGGAAAGTTAACTTAAACTGTTAACATTAGGTTTGCACACAGCAGTTTGGTGTAAAATTGAAATTTATACTATTGGTAATGTCAAAGCATTGTATGCCCTGAGAAAACAACTTTTTTCTCTTGCTCAACAGAAGCATGAAACAGGTTTTAAACAACTCAGAATCATGTGAGAAGTTGATTTAAGGTGTTTGCATTAGGTTTGCACACAGTAGTTTGGTGTAAAATTGAAATGTATACTCTTGGTAATGTCAAAGCACTGCATGCCCTAAGAAAATAACTTTTTTGTCCAGCTCAGCAGAGGCATGAAACCAGTTTTAAACAACTCAGAATCATCTGGAAAGTTAACCTAAACTGTTAACATTAGGTTTGCACCCAGTAGTTTGGTGTAAAATTGAAATGTATACTCTTGGTAATGTCAAAGCGTTGTATGCCCTGAGAAAACAACTTTTTTGTCTTGCTCTGCAGAAGCATGAAACCAGTTTTAAACATCTCATAATCATGTGGAAAGAAACTTTAACTGTTGACATTAGGTTTGCACACAGTTGTTTGGTGTAAAATTGAAATGTATACTCTTGGTAATGTCAAAGCATTGCATGCCCTGAGAAAATAACTTTTTTGTCTTGCTCAGCACAGGCATGAAACCAGTTTTAAACAACTCAGAATCATGTGGAAAGTCAACTTAAACTGTTAACATTAGGTTTGCACACAGTAGTTTGGTGTAAAATTGAAGTGTATACTATTGGTAATGACAAAGCATGCATGTCCTGAGAAAACAACTTTTTTGTCTTGCTCAACAGAGGCATGAAATCAGTTTTTAAGAACTCAGAATCATGTGGAAAGTTAACTTAAGGTGTTTCCATTAGGTTTCCACACAGTACTTTGGTGTAAAATTGAAATGTATACTATTGGTAATGTCAAAGCATTGTATGCCCTGAGAAAACAACTTTTTTGTCTTGCTCAACAGAAGCATGAAACAGGTTTTAAACAACTCAGAATCATGTGGGAAGTTAACTTAAACTGTTAACATTAGGTTTGCACACAGTAGTTTGGTGTAAAATTGAAGTGTATACTATTGGTAATGTCAAAGCATGCATGTCCTGAGAAAACAACTTTTTTGTCTTGCTCAACAGAGGCATGAAATCAGTTTTTAAGAACTCAGAATCATGTGGAAAGTTAACTTAAACTGTTAACATTAGGTTTGCACACAGCAGTTTGGTGTAAAATTGAAATTTATACTATTGGTAATGTCAAAGCATTGTATGCCCTGAGAAAACAACTTTTTTCTCTTGCTCAACAGAAGCATGAAACAGGTTTTAAACAACTCAGAATCATGTGAGAAGTTGATTTAAGGTGTTTGCATTAGGTTTGCACACAGTAGTTTGGTGTAAAATTGAAATGTATACTCTTGGTAATGTCAAAGCATTGCATGCCCTGAGAAAATAACTTTTTTGTCTTGCTCAGCACAGGCATGAAACCAGTTTTAAACAACTCAGAATCATGTGGAAAGTCAACTTAAACTGTTAACATTAGGTTTGCACACAGTAGTTTGGTGTAAAATTGAAGTGTATACTATTGGTAATGACAAAGCATGCATGTCCTGAGAAAACAACTTTTTTGTCTTGCTCAACAGAGGCATGAAATCAGTTTTTAAGAACTCAGAATCATGTGGAAAGTTAACTTAAGGTGTTTCCATTAGGTTTACACACAGTAGTTTGGTGTAAAATTGAAATGTATACTATTGGTAATGTCAAAGCATTGTATGCCCTGAGAAAACAACTTTGTTTCTTGCTCAACAAAAGCATGAAACAGGTTTTAAACAACTCGTTATCATCTGAGAAGTTGATTTAAGGTGTTTGCATCAGGTTTGCACACAGTAGTTTGGTGTAAAATTGAAATATATACTCTTGGTAATGTCAAAGCATTGCATGCCCTGAGAAAATAACTTTTTTGTCTTGCTCAGCACAGGCATGAAAGCAGTTTTAAACAACTCAGAATCATGTGGAAAGTTAACTTAAACTGTTAACATTAGGTTTGCACCCAGTAGTTTGGTGTAAAATTGAAATGTATACTATTGGTAATGTCAAAGCGTTGTATGCCCTGAGAAAACAACTATTTTCTCTTGCTCTGCAGAAGCATGAAACCAGTTTTGAACATCTCATAATCATGTGGAAAGTTAACTTAAACTGTTAACATTAGGTTTGCACACAGTAGTTTGGTGGAAAATTGAAATGTATACTATTGGTAATGACAAAGCATTGTATGCCCTGAGAAAACATCTTTTTTGTCTTGCTCAACAGAAGCATGAAACAGGTGTTAAACAACTCAGAATCATGTGGGAAGTTGATTTAAGATGTTTGCATTAGGTTTGCACACAGTAGTTTGGTGTAAAATTGAAATGTATACTCTCCGAAATGTCAAAGCATTGCATGCCCTGAGAAAATAACTTTTTTGTCTTGCTCAGCACAGGGTTGAAACCAGTTTTAAACAACTCAGAATCATGTGGAAAGTTAACTTAAACTGTTAACATTAGGTTTGCACACAGTAGTTTGGTGTAAAATTGAAGTCTATACTATTGGTAATGTCAAAGCATGCATGTTCTGAGAAAACAACTTTTTTGTCTTGCTCAACAGAGGCATGAAATCAGTTTTTAAGAACTCAGAATCATGTGGAAAGTTAACTTAAGGTGTTTCCATTAGGTTTCCACACAGTAGTTTGGTGTAAAATTGAAATGTATACTATTGGTAATGTCAAAGCATTGTATGCCCTGAGAAAACAACTTTTTTGTCTTGCTCAACGAGGCATGAAACCAGTTTTAAACAACTCAGAATCATCTGGAAAGTTAACTTAAACTGTTAACATTAGGTTTGCACCCAGTAGTTTGGTGTAAAATTGAAATGTATACTCTTGGTAATGTCAAAGCGTTGTATGCCCTGAGGAAACAACTTTTTTGTCTTGCTCTGCAGAAGCATGAAACCAGTTTTAAACATCTCATAATCATGTGGAAAGAAACTTAAACTGTTAACATTAGGTTTGCACACAGTAGTTTGGTGTAAAATTGAAATGTATACTCTTGGTAATGTCAAAGCATTGCATGCCCTGAGAAAATAACTTTTTTGTCTTGCTCAGCACAGGCATGAAACCAGTTTTAAACAACTCAGAATCATGTGGAAAGTTAACTTAAACTGTTAACATTAGGTTTGCACACAGTAGTTTGGTGTAAAATTGAAGTGTATACTATTGGTAATGACGAAGCATGCATGTCCTGAGAAAACAACTTTTTTGTCTTGCTCAACAGAGGCATGAAATCAGTTTTTAAGAACTCAGAATCATGTGGAAAGTTCACTTAAGGTGTTTCCATTAGGTTTACACACAGTAGTTTGGTGTAAAATTGAAATGTATACTATTGGTAATATCAAAGCATTGTATGCCCTGAGAAAACAACTTTGTTGTCTTGCTCAACAGAAGCATGAAACAGGTTTTAAACAACTCGTAATCATGTGAGAAGTTGATTTAAGGTGTTTGCATTAGGTTTGCACACAGTAGTTTGGTGTAAAATTGAAATATATACTCTTGGTAATGTCAAAGCGTTGTATGCCCTGAGGAAACAACTTTTTTGTCTTGCTCTGCAGAAGCATGAAACCAGTTTTAAACATCTCATAATCATGTGGAAAGAAACTTAAACTGTTAACATTAGGTTTGCACACAGTAGTTTGGTGTAAAATTGAAATGTATACTCTTGGTAATGTCAAAGCATTGCATGCCCTGAGAAAATAACTTTTTTGTCTTGCTCAGCACAGGCATGAAACTAGTTTTAAACAACTCAGAATCATGTGGAAAGTTAACTTAAACTGTTAACATTAGGTTTGCACACAGTAGTTTGGTGTAAAATTGAAGTGTATACTATTGGTAATGACAAAGCATGCATGTCCTGAGAAAACAACTTTTTTGTCTTGCTCAACAGAGGCATGAAATCAGTTTTTAAGAACTCAGAATCATGTGGAAAGTTAACTTAAGGTGTTTCCATTAGGTTTACACACAGTAGTTTGGTGTAAAATTGAAATGTATACTATTGGTAATATCAAAGCATTGTATGCCCTGAGAAAACAACTTTGTTGTCTTGCTCAACAGAAGCATGAAACAGGTTTTAAACAACTCGTAATCATGTGAGAAGTTGATTTAAGGTGTTTGCATTAGGTTTGCACACAGTAGTTTGGTGTAAAATTGAAATATATACTCTTGGCAATGTCAAAGCATTGCATGCCCTGAGAAAATAACTTTTTTGTCTTGCTCAGCACAGGCATGAAAGCAGTTTTAAACAACTCAGAATCATGTGGAAAGTTAACTTAAGCTGTTAACATTAGGTTTGCACCCAGTAGTTTGCTGTAAAGTTGAAATGTATACTATTGGTAATGTCAAAGCGTTGTATGCCCTGAGAAAACAACTTTTTTGTGTTGCTCTGCAGAAGCATGAAACCAGTTTTAAACATCTCATAATCATGTGGAAAGTTAACTTAAACTGTTAACATTAGGTTTGCACCCTGTAGTTTGGTGTAAAATTGAAATCTATACTATTGGTAATGACAAAGCATTGTATGCCCTGAGAAAACAACTTTTTTGTCTTGCTCAACAGAAGCATGAAACAGGTGTTAAACAACTCAGAATCATGTGGGAAGTTGATTTAAGGTGTTTGCATTAGGTTTGCACACAGTAGTTTGGTGTAAAATTGAAATGTATACTCTTGGTAATGTCAAAGCGTTGTATGCCCTGAGAAAACAACTTTTTTGTCTTGCTCTGCAGAAGCATGAAACCAGTTTTAAACATCTCATAATCATGTGGAAAGAAACTTAAACTGTTAACATTAGGTTTGCACACAGTTGTTTGGTGTAAAATTGAAATGTATACTCTTGGTAATGTCAAAGCATTGCATGCCCTGAGAAAATAACTTTTTTGTCTTGCTCAGCACAGGCATGAAACCAGGTTTAAACAACTCAGAATCATGTAGAAAGTCAACTTAAACTGTTAACATTAGGTTTGCACACAGTAGTTTGGTGTAAAATTGAAGTGTATACTATTGGTAATGACAAAGCATGCATGTCCTGAGAAAACAACTTTTTTGTCTTGCTCAACAGAGGCATGAAATCAGTTTTTAAGAACTCAGAATCATGTGGAAAGTTAACTTAAGGTGTTTCCATTAGGTTTACACACAGTAGTTTGGTGTAAAATTGAAATGTATACTATTGGTAATGTCAAAGCATTGTATGCCCTGAGAAAACAACTTTGTTTCTTGCTCAACAGAAGCATGAAACAGGTTTTAAACAACTCGTAATCATGTGAGAAGTTGATTTAAGGTGTTTGCATTAGGTTTGCACACAGTAGTTTGGTGTAAAATTGAAATATATACTCTTGGTAAAGTCAAAGCATTGCATGCCCTGAGAAAATAACTTTTTTGTCTTGCTCAGCACAGGCATGAAAGCAGTTTTAAACAACTCAGAATCATGTGGAAAGTTAACTTAAGCTGTTAACATTAGGTTTGCACCCAGTAGTTTGCTGTAAAGTTGAAATGTATACTATTGGTAATGTCAAAGCGTTGTATGCCCTGAGAAAACAACTTTTTTGTCTTGCTCTGCAGAAGCATGAAACCAGTTTTAAACATCTCATAATCATCTGGAAAGTTAACATAAACTGTTAACATTAGGTTTGCACCCTGTAGTTTGGTGTAAAATTGAAATCTATACTATTGGTAATGACAAAGCATTGTATGCCCTGAGAAAACAACTTTTTTGTCTTGCTCAACAGAAGCATGAAACAGGTGTTAAACAACTCAGAATCATGTGGGAAGTTGATTTAAGGTGTTTGCATTAGGTTTGCACACAGTAGTTTGGTGTAAAATTGAAATGTATACTCTTGGTAATGTCAAAGCACTGCATGCCCTGAGAAAATAACTTTTTTGTCCAGCTCAGCAGAGGCATGAAACCAGTTTTAAACAACTCAGAATCATCTGGAAAGTTAACCTAAACTGTTAACATTAGGTTTGCACCCAGTAGTTTGGTGTAAAATTGAAGTGTATACTATTGGTAATGACAAAGCATGCATGTCCTGAGAAAACAACTTTTTTGTCTTGCTCAACAGAGGCATGAAACAGGTTTTAAACAACTCGTAATCATGTGAGAAGTTGATTTAAGGTGTTTGCATTAGGTTTGCACACAGTAGTTTGGTGTAAAATTGAAATATATACTCTTGGTAATGTCAAAGCGTTGTATGCCCTGAGGAAACAACTTTTTTGTCTTGCTCTGCAGAAGCATGAAACCAGTTTTAAACATCTCATAATCATGTGGAAAGAAACTTAAACTGTTAACATTAGGTTTGCACACAGTAGTTTGGTGTAAAATTGAAATGTATACTCTTGGTAATGTCAAAGCATTGCATGCCCTGAGAAAATAACTTTTTTGTCTTGCTCAGCACAGGCATGAAACTAGTTTTAAACAACTCAGAATCATGTGGAAAGTTAACTTAAACTGTTAACATTAGGTTTGCACACAGTAGTTTGGTGTAAAATTGAAGTGTATACTATTGGTAATGACAAAGCATGCATGTCCTGAGAAAACAACTTTTTTGTCTTGCTCAACAGAGGCATGAAATCAGGTTTTAAGAACTCAGAATCATGTGGAAAGTTAACTTAAGGTGTTTCCATTAGGTTTACACACAGTAGTTTGGTGTAAAATTGAAATGTATACTATTGGTAATATCAAAGCATTGTATGCCCTGAGAAAACAACTTTGTTGTCTTGCTCAACAGAAGCATGAAACAGGTTTTAAACAACTCGTAATCATGTGAGAAGTTGATTTAAGGTGTTTGCATTAGGTTTGCACACAGTAGTTTGGTGTAAAATTGAAATATATACTCTTGGTAATGTCAAAGTATTGCATGCCCTGAGAAAATAACTTTTTTATCTTGCTCAGCACAGGCATGAAAGCAGTTTTAAACAACTCAGAATCATGTGGAAAGTTAACTTAAGCTGTTAACATTAGGTTTGCACCCAGTAGATTGCTGTAAAGTTGAAATGTATACTATTGGTAATGTCAAAGCGTTGTATGCCCTGAGAAAACAACTTTTTTGTCTTGCTCTGCAGAAGCATGAAACCAGTTTTAAACATCTCATAATCATCTGGAAAGTTAACATAAACTGTTAACATTAGGTTTGCACCCTGTAGTTTGGTGTAAAATTGAAATCTATACTATTGGTAATGACAAAGCATTGTATGCCCTGAGAAAACAACTTTTTTGTCTTGCTCAACAGAAGCATGAAACAGGTGTTAAACAACTCAGAATCATGTGGGAAGTTGATTTAAGGTGTTTGCATTAGGTTTGCACACAGTAGTTTGGTGTAAAATTGAAATGTATACTCTTGGTAATGTCAAAGCACTGCATGCCCTGAGAAAATAACTTTTTTGTCCAGCTCAGCAGAGGCATGAAACCAGTTTTAAACAACTCAGAATCATCTGGAAAGTTAACCTAAACTGTTAACATTAGGTTTGCACCCAGTAGTTTGGTGTAAAATTGAAATGTATACTCTTGGTAATGTCAAAGCGTTGTATGCCCTGAGAAAACAACTTTTTTGTCTTGCTCTGCAGAAGCATGAAACCAGTTTTAAACATCTCATAATCATGTGGAAAGAAACTTAAACTGTTAACATTAGGTTTGCACACAGTTGTTTGGTGTAACATTGAAATGTATACTCTTGGTAATGTCAAAGCATTGCATGCCCTGAGAAAATAACTTTTTTGTCTTGCTCAGCACAGGCATGAAACCAGTTTTAAACAACTCAGAATCATGTAGAAAGTCAACTTAAACTGTTAACATTAGGTTTGCACACAGTAGTTTGGTGTAAAATTGAAGTGTATACTATTGGTAATGACAAAGCATGCATGTCCTGAGAAAACAACTTTTTTGTCTTGCTCAACAGAGGCATGAAATCAGTTTTTAAGAACTCAGAATCATGTGGAAAGTTAACTTAAGGTGTTTCCATTAGGTTTCCACACAGTACTTTGGTGTAAAATTGAAATGTATACTATTGGTAATGTCAAAGCATTGTATGCCCTGAGAAAACAACTTTTTTGTCTTGCTCAACAGAAGCATGAAACAGGTTTTAAACAACTCAGAATCATGTGGGAAGTTAACTTAAACTGTTAACATTAGGTTTGCACACAGTAGTTTGGTGTAAAATTGAAGTGTTTACTATTGGTAATGTCAAAGCATGCATGTCCTGAGAAAACAACTTTTTTGTCTTGCTCAACAGAGGCATGAAATCAGTTTTTAAGAACTCAGAATCATGTGGAAAGTTAACTTAAACTGTTAACATTAGGTTTGCACACAGCAGTTTGGTGTAAAATTGAAATTTATACTATTGGTAATGTCAAAGCATTGTATGCCCTGAGAAAACAACTTTTTTCTCTTGCTCAACAGAAGCATGAAACAGGTTTTAAACAACTCAGAATCATGTGAGAAGTTGATTTAAGGTGTTTGCATTAGGTTTGCACACAGTAGTTTGGTGTAAAATTGAAATGTATACTCTTGGTAATGTCAAAGCACTGCATGCCCTGAGAAAATAACTTTTTTGTCCAGCTCAGCAGAGGCATGAAACCAGTTTTAAACAACTCAGAATCATCTGGAAAGTTAACCTAAACTGTTAACATTAGGTTTGCACCCAGTAGTTTGGTGTAAAATTGAAATGTATACTCTTGGTAATGTCAAAGCGTTGTATGCCCTGAGAAAACAACTTTTTTGTCTTGCTCTGCAGAAGCATGAAACCAGTTTTAAACATCTCATAATCATGTGGAAAGAAACTTTAACTGTTGACATTAGGTTTGCACACAGTTGTTTGGTGTAAAATTGAAATGTATACTCTTGGTAATGTCAAAGCATTGCATGCCCTGAGAAAATAACTTTTTTGTCTTGCTCAGCACAGGCATGAAACCAGTTTTAAACAACTCAGAATCATGTGGAAAGTCAACTTAAACTGTTAACTTTAGGTTTGCACACAGTAGTTTGGTGTAAAATTGAAGTGTATACTATTGGTAATGACAAAGCATGCATGTCCTGAGAAAACAACTTTTTTGTCTTGCTCAACAGAGGCATGAAATCAGTTTTTAAGAACTCAGAATCATGTGGAAAGTTAACTTAAGGTGTTTCCATTAGGTTTACACACAGTAGTTTGGTGTAAAATTGAAATGTATACTATTGGTAATGTCAAAGCATTGTATGCCCTGAGAAAACAACTTTGTTTCTTGCTCAACAAAAGCATGAAACAGGTTTTAAACAACTCGTAATCATGTGAGAAGTTGATTTAAGGTGTTTGCATCAGGTTTGCACACAGTAGTTTGGTGTAAAATTGAAATATATACTCTTGGTAATGTCAAAGCATTGCATGCCCTGAGAAAATAACTTTTTTGTCTTGCTCAGCACAGGCATGAAAGCAGTTTTAAACAACTCAGAATCATGTGGAAAGTTAACTTAAACTGTTAACATTAGGTTTGCACCCAGTAGTTTGGTGTAAAATTGAAATGTATACTATTGGTAATGTCAAAGCGTTGTATGCCCTGAGAAAACAACTATTTTCTCTTGCTCTGCAGAAGCATGAAACCAGTTTTGAACATCTCATAATCATGTGGAAAGTTAACTTAAACTGTTAACATTAGGTTTGCACACAGTAGTTTGGTGGAAAATTGAAATGTATACTATTGGTAATGACAAAGCATTGTATGCCCTGAGAAAACATCTTTTTTGTCTTGCTCAACAGAAGCATGAAACAGGTGTTAAACAACTCAGAATCATGTGGGAAGTTGATTTAAGATGTTTGCATTAGGTTTGCACACAGTAGTTTGGTGTAAAATTGAAATGTATACTCTCCGAAATGTCAAAGCATTGCATGCCCTGAGAAAATAACTTTTTTGTCTTGCTCAGCACAGGGTTGAAACCAGTTTTAAACAACTCAGAATCATGTGGAAAGTTAACTTAAACTGTTAACATTAGGTTTGCACACAGTAGTTTGGTGTAAAATTGAAGTCTATACTATTGGTAATGTCAAAGCATGCATGTTCTGAGAAAACAACTTTTTTGTCTTGCTCAACAGAGGCATGAAATCAGTTTTTAAGAACTCAGAATCATGTGGAAAGTTAACTTAAGGTGTTTCCATTAGGTTTCCACACAGTAGTTTGGTGTAAAATTGAAATGTATACTATTGGTAATGTCAAAGCATTGTATGCCCTGAGAAAACAACTTTTTTGTCTTGCTCAACGAGGCATGAAACCAGTTTTAAACAACTCAGAATCATCTGGAAAGTTAACTTAAACTGTTAACATTAGGTTTGCACCCAGTAGTTTGGTGTAAAATTGAAATGTATACTCTTGGTAATGTCAAAGCGTTGTATGCCCTGAGGAAACAACTTTTTTGTCTTGCTCTGCAGAAGCATGAAACCAGTTTTAAACATCTCATAATCATGTGGAAAGAAACTTAAACTGTTAACATTAGGTTTGCACACAGTAGTTTGGTGTAAAATTGAAATGTATACTCTTGGTAATGTCAAAGCTTTGCATGCCCTGAGAAAATAACTTTTTTGTCTTGCTCAGCACAGGCATGAAACCAGTTTTAAACAACTCAGAATCATGTGGAAAGTTAACTTAAACTGTTAACATTAGGTTTGCACACAGTAGTTTGGTGTAAAATTGAAGTGTATACTATTGGTAATGACAAAGCATGCATGTCCTGAGAAAACAACTTTTTTGTCTTGCTCAACAGAGGCATGAAATCAGTTTTTAAGAACTCAGAATCATGTGGAAAGTTCACTTAAGGTGTTTCCATTAGGTTTACACACAGTAGTTTGGTGTAAAATTGAAATGTATACTATTGGTAATATCAAAGCATTGTATGCCCTGAGAAAACAACTTTGTTGTCTTGCTCAACAGAAGCATGAAACAGGTTTTAAACAACTCGTAATCATGTGAGAAGTTGATTTAAGGTGTTTGCATTAGGTTTGCACACAGTAGTTTGGTGTAAAATTGAAATATATACTCTTGGTAATGTCAAAGCGTTGTATGCCCTGAGGAAACAACTTTTTTGTCTTGCTCTGCAGAAGCATGAAACCAGTTTTAAACATCTCATAATCATGTGGAAAGAAACTTAAACTGTTAACATTAGGTTTGCACACAGTAGTTTGGTGTAAAATTGAAATGTATACTCTTGGTAATGTCAAAGCATTGCATGCCCTGAGAAAATAACTTTTTTGTCTTGCTCAGCACAGGCATGAAACTAGTTTTAAACAACTCAGAATCATGTGGAAAGTTAACTTAAACTGTTAACATTAGGTTTGCACACAGTAGTTTGGTGTAAAATTGAAGTGTATACTATTGGTAATGACAAAGCATGCATGTCCTGAGAAAACAACTTTTTTGTCTTGCTCAACAGAGGCATGAAATCAGTTTTTAAGAACTCAGAATCATGTGGAAAGTTAACTTAAGGTGTTTCCATTAGGTTTACACACAGTAGTTTGGTGTAAAATTGAAATGTATACTATTGGTAATATCAAAGCATTGTATGCCCTGAGAAAACAACTTTGTTGTCTTGCTCAACAGAAGCATGAAACAGGTTTTAAACAACTCGTAATCATGTGAGAAGTTGATTTAAGGTGTTTGCATTAGGTTTGCACACAGTAGTTTGGTGTAAAATTGAAATATATACTCTTGGCAATGTCAAAGCATTGCATGCCCTGAGAAAATAACTTTTTTGTCTTGCTCAGCACAGGCATGAAAGCAGTTTTAAACAACTCAGAATCATGTGGAAAGTTAACTTAAGCTGTTAACATTAGGTTTGCACCCAGTAGTTTGCTGTAAAGTTGAAATGTATACTATTGGTAATGTCAAAGCGTTGTATGCCCTGAGAAAACAACTTTTTTGTCTTGCTCTGCAGAAGCATGAAACCAGTTTTAAACATCTCATAATCATGTGGAAAGTTAACTTAAACTGTTAACATTAGGTTTGCACCCTGTAGTTTGGTGTAAAATTGAAATCTATACTATTGGTAATGACAAAGCATTGTATGCCCTGAGAAAACAACTTTTTTGTCTTGCTCAACAGAAGCATGAAACAGGTGTTAAACAACTCAGAATCATGTGGGAAGTTGATTTAAGGTGTTTGCATTAGGTTTGCACACAGTAGTTTGGTGTAAAATTGAAATGTATACTCTTGGTAATGTCAAAGCGTTGTATGCCCTGAGAAAACAACTTTTTTGTCTTGCTCTGCAGAAGCATGAAACCAGTTTTAAACATCTCATAATCATGTGGAAAGAAACTTAAACTGTTAACATTAGGTTTGCACACAGTTGTTTGGTGTAAAATTGAAATGTATACTCTTGGTAATGTCAAAGCATTGCATGCCCTGAGAAAATAACTTTTTTGTCTTGCTCAGCACAGGCATGAAACCAGGTTTAAACAACTCAGAATCATGTAGAAAGTCAACTTAAACTGTTAACATTAGGTTTGCACACAGTAGTTTGGTGTAAAATTGAAGTGTATACTATTGGTAATGACAAAGCATGCATGTCCTGAGAAAACAACTTTTTTGTCTTGCTCAACAGAGGCATGAAATCAGTTTTTAAGAACTCAGAATCATGTGGAAAGTTAACTTAAGGTGTTTCCATTAGGTTTACACACAGTAGTTTGGTGTAAAATTGAAATGTATACTATTGGTAATGTCAAAGCATTGTATGCCCTGAGAAAACAACTTTGTTTCTTGCTCAACAGAGGCATGAAACAGGTTTTAAACAACTCGTAATCATGTGAGAAGTTGATTTAAGGTGTTTGCATTAGGTTTGCACACAGTAGTTTGGTGTAAAATTGAAATATATACTCTTGGTAATGTCAAAGCATTGCATGCCCTGAGAAAATAACTTTTTTGTCTTGCTCAGCACAGGCATGAAAGCAGTTTTAAACAACTCAGAATCATGTGGAAAGTTAACTTAAACTGTTAACATTAGGTCTGCACCCAGTAGTTTGGTGTAAAATTGAAATGTATACTATTGGTAATGTCAAAGCGTTGTATGCCCTGAGAAAACAACTTTTTTGTCTTGCTCTGCAGAAGCATGAAACCAGTTTTGAACATCTCATAATCATGTGGAAAGTTAACTTCAACTGTTAACATTAGGTTTGCACACAGTAGTTTGGTGGAAAATTGAAATGTATACTATTGGTAATGACAAAGCATTGTATGCCCTGAGAAAACATCTTTTTTGTCTTGCTCAACAGAAGCATGAAACAGGTGTTAAACAACTCAGAATCATGTGGGAAGTTGATTTAAGGTGTTTGCATTAGGTTTGCACACAGTAGTTTGGTGTAAAATTGAAATGTATACTCTCCGAAATGTCAAAGCATTGCATGCCCTGAGAAAATAACTTTTTTGTCTTGCTCAGCACAGGGTTGAAACCAGTTTTAAACAACTCAGAATCATGTGGAAAGTTAACTTAAACTGTTAACATTAGGTTTGCACACAGTAGTTTGGTGTAAAATTGAAGTCTATACTATTGGTAATGTCAAAGCATGCATGTCCTGAGAAAACAACTTTTTTGTCTTGCTCAACAGAGGCATGAAATCAGTTTTTAAGAACTCAGAATCATGTGGAAAGTTAACTTAAGGTGTTTCCATTAGGTTTCCACACAGTAGTTTGGTGTAAAATTGAAATTTATACTATTGGTAATGTCAAAGCATTGTATGCCCTGAGAAAACAACTTTTTCCTCTTGCTCAACAGAAGCATGAAACAGGTTTTAAACAACTCGTAATCATGTGAGAAGTTGATTTAAGGTGTTTGCATTAGGTTTGCACACAGTAGTTTGGTGTAAAATTGAAATGTATACTCTTGGTAATGTCAAAGCATTGCATGCCCTGAGAAAATAACTTTTTTGTCTTGCTCAGCACAGGCATGAAACCAGTTTTAAACAACTCAGAATCATGTGGAAAGTTAACTTAAACTGTTAACATTAGGTTTGCACACAGTAGTTTGGTGTAAAATTGAAGTCTATACTATTGGTAATGTCAAAGCATGCATGTCCTGAGAAAACAACTTTTTTGTCTTGCTCAACAGAGGCATGAAATCAGTTTTTAAGAACTCAAAATCATGTGGAAAGTTAACTTAAGGTGTTTCCATTAGGTTTCCACACAGTAGTTTGGTGTAAAATTGAAATGTATACTATTGGTAATGACAAAGCATTGTATGCCCTGAGAAAACAACTTTTTTCTCTTGGTCAACAGAAGCATGAAACAGGTTTTAAACAACTCAGAATCATGTGAGAAGTTGATTTAAGGTGTTTGCATTAGGTTTGCACACAGTAGTTTGGTGTAAAATTGAAATGTATACTCTTGGTAATGTCAAAGCATTGCATGCTCTGAGAAAATAACTTTTTTGTCTTGCTCAGCACAGGCATGAAACCAGTTTTAAACAACTCAGAATCATGTGGAAAGTTAACTTAAACTGTTAACATTAGGTTTGCACACAGTAGTTTGGTGTAAAATTGAAGTCTATACTATTGGTAATGTCAAAGCATGCATGTCCTGAGAAAACAACTTTTTTGTCTTGCTCAACAGAGGCATGAAATCAGTTTTTAAGAACTCAGAATCATGTGGAAAGTTAACTTAAGGTGTTTCCATTAGGTTTCCACACAGTTGTTTGGTGTAAAATTGAAATGTATACTATTGGTAATGTCAAAGCATTGTATGCCCTGAGAAAACAACTTTTTTCTCTTGCTCAACAGAAGCATGAAACAGGTTTTAAACAACTCAGAATCATGTGAGAAGTTGATTTAAGGTGTTTGCATTAGGTTTGCACACAGTAGTTTGGTGTAAAATTGAAATGTATACTCTTGGTAATGTCAAAGCATTGCATGCCCTGAGAAAATAACTTTTTTGTCTTGCTCAGCACAGGCATGAAACCATTTTTGAACAACTCAGAATCATGTGGAAAGTTAACTTAAACTGTTAACATTAGGTTTGCACACAGTAGTTTGGTGTAAAATTGAAGTGTATAGTATTGGTAATGACAAAGCATGCATGTCCTGAGAAAACAACTTTTTGCCTTGCTCAACAGAGGCATGAAATCAGTTTTTAAGAACTCAGAATCATGTGGAAAGTTAACTTAAGGTGTTTCCATTAGGTTTACACACAGTAGTTTGGTGTAAAATTGAAATGTATACTATTGGTAATGTCAAAGCATTGTATGCCCTGAGAAAACAACTTTTTTGTCTTGCTCAACAGAGGCATGAAACCAGTTTTAAACAACTCAGAATCATCTGGAAAGT
Source organism: Mobula birostris (assembly GCF_030028105.1). Lineage (NCBI taxonomy): Eukaryota > Metazoa > Chordata > Chondrichthyes > Myliobatiformes > Myliobatidae > Mobula > Mobula birostris. Next base: position 50,459 of record NW_027274890.1, read on the forward strand.
TAACTTAAACTGTTAACATTAGGTTTGCACCCAGTAGTTTGGTGTAAAATTGAAATGTATACTCTTGGTAATGTCAAAGCGTTGTATGCCCTGAGAAAACAACTTTTTTGTCTTGCTCTGCAGAAGCATGAAACCAGTTTTAAACATCTCATAATCATGTGGAAAGAAACTTAAACTGTTAACATTAGGTTTGCACACAGTAGTTTGGTGTTAAATTGAAATATATACTCTTGGTAATGTCAAAGCATTGCATGCCCTGAGAAAATAACTTTTCTGTCTTGCTCAGCACAGGCATGAAAGCAGTTTTAAACAACTCAGAATCATGTGGAAAGTTAACTTAAGCTGTTAACATTAGGTTTGCACCCAGTAGTTTGGTGTAAAATTGAAATGTATACTATTGGTAATATCAAAGCGTTGTATGCCCTGAGAAAACAACTTTTTTGTCTTGCTCTGCAGAAGGATGAAACCAGTTTTAAACATCTCATAATCATGTGGAAAGTTAACTTAAACTGTTAACATTAGGTTTGCACCCTGTAGTTTGGTGTAAAATTGAAATCTATACTATTGGTAATGACAAAGCATTGTATGCCCTGAGAAAACAACTTTTTTGTCTTGCTCAACAGAAGCATGAAACAGGTGTTAAACAACTCAGAATCATGTGGGAAGTTGATTTAAGGTGTTTGCATTAGGTTTGCACACAGTAGTTTGGTGTAAAATGGAAATGTATACTCTTGGAAATGTCAAAGCATTGCATGCCCTGAGAAAATAACTTTTTTGTCTTGCTCACCACAGGCATGAAACCAGTTTTAAACAACTCAGAATCATGTGGAAAGTTAACTTAAACTGTTAACATTAGGTTTGCACACAGTAGTTTGGTGTAAAATTGAAGTCTATACTATTGGTAATGTCAAAGCATGCATGTCCTGAGAAAACAACTTTTTTGTCTTGCTCAACAGAGGCATGAAATCAGTTTTTAAGAACTCAGAATCATGTGGAAAGTTAACTGAAGGTGTTTCCATTAGGTTTCCACACAGTACTTTGGTGTAAAATTGAAATGTATACTATTGGTAATGTCAAAGCATTGCATGCCCTGAGAAAACAACTTTTTTGTCTTGCTCAACAGAAGCATGAAACAGGTTTTAAACAACTCAGAATCATGTGGGAAGTTAACTTAAACTGTTAACATTAGGTTTGCACACAGTAGTTTGGTGTAAAATTGAAGTGTATACTATTGGTAATGTCAAAGCATGCATGTCCTGAGAAAACAACTTTTTTGTCTTGCTCAACAGAGGCATGAAATCAGTTTTTAAGAACTCAGAATCATGTGGAAAGTTAACTTAAGGTGTTTCTATTAGGTTTACACACAGTAGTTTGGTGTAAAATTGAAATGTAAACTATTCGTAATGTCAAAGCATTGTATGCCCTGAGAAAACAACTTTGTTGTCTTGCTCAACAGAAGCATGAAACAGGTTTTAAACAACTCGTAATCATGTGAGAAGTTGATTTAAGGTGTTTGAATTAGGTTTGCACACAGTAGTTTGGTGTAAAATTGAAATATATACTCTTGGTAATGTCAAAGCATTGCATGCCCTGAGAAAATAACTTTTTTGTCTTGCTCAGCACAGGCATGAAAGCAGTTTTAAACAACTCAGAATCATGTGGAAAGTTAACTTAAGCTGTTAACATTAGGTTTGCACCCAGTAGTTTGGTGTAAAATTGAAATGTATACTATTTGTAATGTCAAAGCGTTGTATGCCCTGAGAAAACAACTTTTTTGTCTTGCTCTGCAGAAGCATGAAACCAGTTTTAAACATCTCATAATCATGTGGAAAGTTAACTTAAACTGTTAACATTAGGTTTGCACCCTGTAGTTTGGTGTAAAATTGAAATGTATACTATTGGTAATGACAAAGCATTGTATGCCCTGAGAAAACAACTTTTTTGTCTTGCTCAACAGAAGCATGAAACAGGTGTTAAACAACTCAGAATCATGTGGGAAGTTGATTTCAGGTGTTTGCATTAGGTTTGCACACAGTAGTTTGGTGTAAAATGGAAATGTATACTCTTGGAAATGTCAAAGCATTGCATGCCCTGAGAAAATAACTTTTTTGTCTTGCTCAGCACAGGCATGAAACCAGTTTTAAACAACTCAGAATCATGTGGAAAGTTAACTTAAACTGATAACATTAGGTTTGCACACAGTAGTTTGGTGTAAAATTGAAATTTATACTATTGATAATGTCAAAGCATTGTATGCCCTGAGAAAACAACTTTTTTTTCTTGCTCAACAGAAGCATGAAACAGGTTTTAAACAACTCAGAATCATGTGAGAAGTTGATTTAAGGTGTTTGCATTAGGTTTGCACACAGTAGTTTGGTGTAAAATTGAAATGTATACTCTTGGTAATGTCAAAGCACTGCATGCCCTGAGGAAATAACTTTTTTGTCCAGCTCAGCAGAGGCATGAAACCAGTTTTAAACAACTCAGAATCATCTGGAAAGTTAACCTAAACTGTTAACATTAGGTTTGCACACAGTAGTTTGGTGTAAAATTGAAGTGTATACTATTGGTAATGTCAAAGCATGAATGTCCTGAGAAAACAACTTTTTTGTCTTGCTCAACAGAGGCATGAAATCAGTTTTTAAGAACTCAGAATCATGTGGAAAGTTAACTTAAACTGTTAACATTAGGTTTGCACACAGCAGTTTGGTGTAAAATTGAAATTTATACGATTGATAATGTCAAAGCATTGTATGCCCTGAGAAAACAACTTTTTTCTCTTGCTCAACAGAAGCATGAAACAGGTTTTAAACAACTCAGAATCATGTGAGAAGTTGATTTAAGGTGTTTGCATTAGGTTTGCACACAGTAGTTTGGTGTAAAATTGAAATGTATACTCTTGGTAATGTCAAAGCACTGCATGCCCTGAGAAAATAACTTTTTTGTCTAGCTCAGCAGAGGCATGAAACCAGTTTTAAACAACTCAGAATCATCTGGAAAGTTAACCTAAACTGTTAACATTAGGTTTGCACCCAGTAGTTTGGTGTAAAATTGAAATGTATACTCTTGGTAATGTCAAAGCATTGCATGCCCTGAGAAAATAACTTTTTTGTCTTGCTCAGCACAGGCATGAAACCAGTTTTAAACAACTCAGAATCATGTGGAAAGTCAACTTAAACTGTTAACATTAGGTTTGCACACAGTAGTTTGGTGTAAAATTGAAGTGTATACTATTGGTAATGACAAAGCATGCATGTCCTGAGAAAACAACTTTTTTGTCTTGCTCAACAGAGGCATGAAATCAGTTTTTAAGAACTCAGAATCATGTGGAAAGTTAACTTAAGGTGTTTCCATTAGGTTTACACACAGTAGTTTGGTGTAAAATTGAAATGTATACTATTTGTAATGTCAAAGCATTGTATGCCCTGAGAAGACAACTTTGTTGTCTTGCTTAACAGAAGCATGAAACAGGTTTTAAACAACTCATAATCATGTGGGAAGTTGATTTAAGGTGTTTGCATTAGGTTTGCACACAGTAGTTTGGTGTAAAATTGAAATATATACTCTTGGTAATGTCAAAGCATTGCATGCCCTGAGAAAATAACTTTTCTGTCTTGCTCAGCACAGGCATGAAAGCAGTTTTAAACAACTCAGAATAATGTGGAAAGTTAACTTAAGCTGTTAACATTAGGTTTGCACCCAGTAGTTTGGTGTAAAATTGAAATGTATACTATTGGTAATGTCAAAGCGTTGTATGCCCTGAGAAAACAACTTTTTTGTCTTGCTCTGCAGAAGCATGAAACCAGTTTTAAACATCTCATAATCATGTGGAAAGTTAACTTAAACTGTTAACATTAGGTTTGCACCCTGTAGTTTGGTGTAAAATTGAAATGTATACTATTGGTAATAACAAAGCATTGTATGCCCTGAGAAAACAACTTTTTTGTCTTGCTCAACAGAAGCATGAAACAGGTGTTAAACAACTCAGAATCATGTGGGAAGTTGATTTAAGGTGTTTGCATTAGGTTTGCACACAGTAGTTTGGTGTAAAATGGAAATGTATACTCTTGGAAATGTCAAAGCATTGCATGCCCTGAGAAAATAACTTTTTTGTCTTGCTCAGCACAGGCATGAAACCAGTTTTAAACAACTCAGAATCATGTGGAAAGTTAACTTAAACTGTTAACATTAGGTTTGCACACAGTAGTTTGGTGTAAAATTGAAGTCTATACTATTGGTAATGTCAAAGCATGCATGTCCTGAGAAAACAACTTTTTTGTCTTGCTCAACAGAGGCATGAAATCAGTTTTTAAGAAGTCAGAATCATGTGGAAAGTTAACTGAAGGTGTTTCCATTAGGTTTCCTCACAGTACTTTGGTGTAAAATTGAAATGTATACTATTGGTAATGTCAAAGCATTGCATGCCCTGAGAAAACAACTTTTTTGTCTTGCTCAACAGAAGCATGAAACAGGTTTTAAACAACTCAGAATCATGTGGGAAGTTAACTTAAACTGTTAACATTAGGTTTGCACACAGTAGTTTGGTGTAAAATTGAAGTGTATACTATTGGTAATGTCAAAGCATGCATGTCCTGAGAAAACAACTTTTTTGTCTTGCTCAACAGAGGCATGAAATCAGTTTTTAAGAACTCAGAATCATGTGGAAAGTTAACTTAAGGTGTTTCTATTAGGTTTACACACAGTAGTTTGGTGTAAAATTGAAATGTATACTATTGGTAATGTCAAAGCATTGTATGCCCTGAGAAAACAACTTTGTTGTCTTGCTCAGCACAGGCATGAAAGCAGTTTTAAACAACTCAGAATCATGTGGAAAGTTAACTTAAGCTGTTAACATTAGGTTTGCACCCAGTAGTTTGGTGTAAAATTGAAATGTATACTATTGGTAGTGTCAAAGCGTTGTATGCCCTGAGAAAACAACTTTTTTGTCTTGCTCTGCAGAAGCATGAAACCAGTTTTAAACATCTCATAATCATGTGGAAAGTTAACTTAAACTGTTAACATTAGGTTTGCACCCTGTAGTTTGGTGTAAAATTGAAATGTATACTATTGGTAATGACAAAGCATTGTATGCCCTGAGAAAACAACTTTTTTGTCTTGCTCAACAGAAGCATGAAACAGGTGTTAAACAACTCAGAATCATGTGGGAAGTTGATTTAAGGTGTTTGCATTAGGTTTGCACACAGTAGTTTGGTGTAAAATGGAAATGTATACTCTTGGAAATGTCAAAGCATTGCATGCCCTGAGAAAATAACTTTTTTGTCTTGCTCAGCACAGGCATGAAACCAGTTTTAAACAACTCAGAATCATGTGGAAAGTTAACTTAAACTGTTAACATTAGGTTTGCACACAGTAGTTTGGTGTAAAATTGAAGTCTATACTATTGGTAATGTCAAAGCATGCATGTCCTGAGAAAACAACTTTTTTGTGTTGCTCAACAGAGGAATGAAATCAGTTTTTAAGAACTCAGAATCATGTGGAAAGTTAACTGAAGGTGTTTCCATTAGGTTTCCACACAGTACTTTGGTGTAAAATTGAAATGTATACTATTGGTAATGTCAAAGCATTGTATGCCCTGAGAAAATAACTTTTTTGTCCAGCTCAGCAGAGGCATGAAACCAGTTTTAAACAACTCAGAATCATCTGGAAAGTTAACCTAAACTGTTAACATTAGGTTTGCACACAGTAGTTTGGTGTAAAATTGAAGTGTATACTATTGGTAATGTCAAAGCATGCATGTCCTGAGAAAACAACTTTTTTGTCTTGCTCAACAGAGGCATGAAATCAGTTTTTAAGAACTCAGAATCATGTGGAAAGTTAACTTAAACTGTTAACATTAGGTTTGCACACAGCAGTTTGGTGTAAAATTGAAATTTATACTATTGATAATGTCAAAGCATTGTATGCCCTGAGAAAACAACTTTTTTTTCTTGCTCAACAGAAGCATGAAACAGGTTTTAAACAACTCAGAATCATGTGAGAAGTTGATTTAAGGTGTTTGCATTAGGTTTGCACACAGCAGTTTGGTGTAAAATTGAAATGTATACTCTTGGTAATGTCAAAGCACTGCATGCCCTGAGGAAATAACTTTTTTGTCCAGCTCAGCAGAGGCATGAAACCAGTTTTAAACAACTCAGAATCATCTGGAAAGTTAACCTAAACTGTTAACATTAGGTTTGCACACAGTAGTTTGGTGTAAAATTGAAGTGTATACTATTGGTAATGTCAAAGCATGAATGTCCTGAGAAAACAACTTTTTTGTCTTGCTCAACAGAGGCATGAAATCAGTTTTTAAGAACTCAGAATCATGTGGAAAGTTAACTTAAACTGTTAACATTAGGTTTGCACACAGCAGTTTGGTGTAAAATTGAAATTTATACTATTGATAATGTCAAAGCATTGTCTGCCCTGAGAAAACAACTTTTTTCTCTTGCTCAACAGAAGCATGAAACAGGTTTTAAACAACTCAGAATCATGTGAGAAGTTGATTTAAGGTGTTTGCATTAGGTTTGCACACAGTAGTTTGGTGTAAAATTGAAATGTATACTCTTGGTAATGTCAAAGCACTGCATGCCCTGAGAAAATAACTTTTTTGTCTAGCTCAGCAGAGGCATGAAACCAGTTTTAAACAACTCAGAATCATCTGGAAAGTTAACCTAAACTGTTAACATTAGGTTTGCACCCAGTAGTTTGGTGTAAAATTGAAATGTATACTCTTGGTAATGTCAAAGCGTTGTATGCCCTGAGAAAACAACTTTTTTGTCTTGCTCTGCAGAAGCATGAAACCAGTTTTAAACATCTCATAATCATGTGGAAAGAAACTTAAACTGTTAACATTAGGTTTGCACACAGTTGTTTGGTGTAAAATTGAAATGTATACTCTTGGTAATGTCAAAGCATGAATGTCCTGAGAAAACAACTTTTTTGTCTTGCTCAACAGAGGCATGAAATCAGTTTTTAAGAACTCAGAATCATGTGGAAAGTTAACTTAAACTGTTAACATTAGGTTTGCACACAGCAGTTTGGTGTAAAATTGAAATTTATACTATTGATAATGTCAAAGCATTGTATGCCCTGAGAAAACAACTTTTTTCTCTTGCTCAACAGAAGCATGAAACAGGTTTTAAACAACTCAGAATCATGTGAGAAGTTGATTTAAGGTGTTTGCATTAGGTTTGCACACAGTAGTTTGGTGTAAAATTGAAATGTATACTCTTGGTAATGTCAAAGCACTGCATGCCCTGAGAAAATAACTTTTTTGTCTAGCTCAGCAGAGGCATGAAACCAGTTTTAAACAACTCAGAATCATCTGGAAAGTTAACCTAAACTGTTAACATTAGGTTTGCACCCAGTAGTTTGGTGTAAAATTGAAATGTATACTCTTGGTAATGTCAAAGCGTTGTATGCCCTGAGAAAACAACTTTTTTGTCTTGCTCTGCAGAAGCATGAAACCAGTTTTAAACATCTCATAATCATGTGGAAAGAAACTTAAACTGTTAACATTAGGTTTGCACACAGTTGTTTGGTGTAAAATTGAAATGTATACTCTTGGTAATGTCAAAGCATTGCATGCCCTGAGAAAATAACTTTTTTGTCTTGCTCAGCACAGGCATGAATCCAGTTTTAAACAACTCAGAATCATGTGGAAAGTCAACTTAAACTGTTAACATTAGGTTTGCACACAGTAGTTTGGTGTAAAATTGAAGTGTATACTATTGGTAATGACAAAGCATGCATGTCCTGAGAAAACAACTTTTTTGTCTTGCTCAACAGAGGCATGAAATCAGTTTTAAGAACTCAGAATCATGTGGAAAGTTAACTTAAGGTGTTTCCATTAGGTTTACACACAGTAGTTTGGTGTAAAATTGAAATGTATACTATTGGTAATGTCAAAGCATTGTATGCCCTGAGCAAACAACTTTGTTTCTTGCTCTACAGAAGCATGAAACAGGTTTTAAACAACTCGTAATCATGTGAGAAGTTGATTTAAGGTGTTTGCATTAGGTTTGCACACAGTAGTTTGGTGTAAAATTGAAATATATACTCTTGGTAATGTCAAAGCATTGCATGCCCTGAGAAAATAACTTTTTTGTCTTGCTCAGCACAGGCATGAAAGCAGTTTAAACAACTCAGAATCATGTGGAAAGTTAACTTAAACTGTTAACATTAGGTTTGCACCCAGTAGTTTGGTGTAAAATTGAAATGTATACTCTTGGTAATGTCAAAGCGTTGTATGCCCTGAGAAAACAACTTTTTTGTCTTGCTCTGCAGAAGCATGAAACCAGTTTTGAACATCTCATAATCATGTGGAAAGTTGACTTAAACTGTTAACATTAGGTTTGCACACAGTAGTTTGGTGTAAAATTGAAATGTATACTATTGGTAATGACAAAGCATTGTATGCCCTGAGAAAACATCTTTTTTGTCTTGCTCAACAGAAGCATGAAACAGGTGTTAAACAACTCAGAATCATGTAGGAAGTTGATTTAAGGTGTTTGCATTAGGTTTGCACACAGTAGTTTGGTGTAAAATTGAAATGTATACTCTCCGAAATGTCAAAGCATTGAATGCCCTGAGAAAATAACTTTTTTGTCTTGCTCAGCACAGGGTTGAAACCAGTTTTAAACAACTCAGAATCATGTGGAAAGTTAACTTAAACTGTTAACATTAGGTTTGCACACAGTAGTTTGGTGTAAAATTGAAGTGTATACTATTGGTAATGTCAAAGCATGCATGTCCTGAGAAAATAACTTTTTTGTCTTGCTCAGCAGAGGCATGAAACCAGTTTTAAACAACTCAGAATCATCTGGAAAGTTAACTTAAACTGTTAACATTAGGTTTGCACCCAGTAGTTTGGTGTAAAATTGAAATGTATACTCTTGGTAATGTCAAAGCGTTGTATGCCCTGAGAAAACAACTTTTTTGTCTTGCTCTGCAGAAGCATGAAACCAGTTTTAAACATCTCATAATCATGTGGAAAGAAACTTAAACTGTTAACATTAGGTTTGCACACAGTAGTTTGGTGTAAAATTAAAATGTATACTCTTGGTAATGTCAAAGCATTGCATGCCCTGAGAAAATAAATTTTTTGTCTTGCTCAGCACAGGCATGAAACCAGTTTTAAACAACTCAGAATCATGTGGAAAGTTAACTTAAACTGTTAACATTAGGTTTGCACACAGTAGTTTGGTGTAAAATTGAAGTGTATACTATTGGTATTGACAAAGCATGCATGTCCTGAGAAAACAACTTTTTTGTCTTGCTCAACAGAGGCATGAAATCAGTTTTTAAAAACTCAGAATCATCTGGAAAGTTAACTTAAGGTGTTTCCATTAGGTTTACACACAGTAGTTTGGTGTAAAATTGAAATGTATACTATTGGTAATGTCAAAGCATTGTATGCCCTGAGAAAACAACTTTTTTGTCTTGCTCAACAGAGGCATGAAACCAGTTTTAAACAACTCAGAATCATCTGGAAAGTTAACTTAAACTGTTAACATTAGGTTTGCACCCAGTAGTTTGGTGTAAAATTGAAATGTATACTCTTGGTAATGTCAAAGCGTTGTATGCCCTGAGAAAACAACTTTTTTGTCTTGCTCTGCAGAAGCATGAAACCAGTTTTAAACATCTCATAATCATGTGGAAAGAAACTTAAACTGTTAACATTAGGTTTGCACACAGTAGTTTGGTGTAAAATTGAAATGTTTACTCTTGGTAATGTCAAAGCATTGCATGCCCTGAGAAAATAACTTTTTTGTCTTGCTCAGCACAGGCATGAAACTAGTTTTAAACAACTCAGAATCATGTGGAAAGTTAACTTAAACTGTTAACATTAGGTTTGCACACAGTAGTTTGGTGTAAAATTGAAGTGTATACTATTGGTAATGACAAAGCATGCATGTCCTGAGAAAACAACTTTTTTGTCTTGCTCAACAGAGGCATGAAATCAGTTTTTAAGAACTCAGAATCATGTGGAAAGTTAACTTAAGGTGTTTCCATTAGGTTTACACACAGTAGTTTGGTGTAAAATTGAAATGTATACTATTGGTAATGTCAAAGCATTGTATGCCCTGAGAAAACAACTTTGTTGTCTTGCTGAACAGAAGCATGAAACAGGTTTTTAAACAACTCGTAATCATGTGAGAAGTTGATTTAAGGTGTTTGCATTAGGTTTGCACACAGTAGTTTGGTGTAAAATTGAAATATATACTCTTGGTAATGTCAAAGCATTGCATGCCCTGAGAAAATAACTTTTTTGTCTTGCTCAGCACAGGCATGAAAGCAGTTTTAAACAACTCAGAATCATGTGGAAAGTTAACTTAAGCTGTTAACATTAGGTTTGCACCCAGTAGTTTGGTGTAAAATTGAAATGTATACTATTGGTAATGTCAAAGCGTTGTATGCCCTGAGAAAACAACTTTTTTGTCTTGCTCTGCAGAAGCATGAAACCAGTTTTAAACATCTCATAATCATGTGGAAAGTTAACTTAAACTGTTAACATTAGGTTTGCACCCAGTAGTTTGGTGTAAAATTGAAATGTATACTATTGGTAATGACAAAGCATTGTATGCCCTGAGAAAACAACTTTTTTGTCTTGCTCAACAGAAGCATGAAACAGGTGTTAAACAACTCAGAATCATGTGGGAAGTTGATTTAAGGTGTTTTGCATTAGGTTTGCACACAGTAGTTTGGTGTAAAATGGAAATGTATACTCTTGGAAATGTCAAAGCATTGCATGCCCTGAGAAAATAACTTTTTTGTCTTGCTCAGCACAGGCATGAAACCAGTTTTAAACAACTCAGAATCATGTGGAAAGTTAACTTAAACTGTTAACATTAGGTTTGCACACAGTAGTTTGGTGTAAAATTGAAATCTATACTATTGGTAATGTCAAAGCATGCATGTCCTGAGAAAACAACTTTTTTGTCTTGCTCAACAGAGGCATGAAATCAGTTTTTAAGAACTCAGAATCATGTGGAAAGTTAACTGAAGGTCTTTCCATTAGGTTTCCACACAGTACTTTGGTGTAAAATTGAAATGTATACTAATGGTAATGTCAAAGCATTGTATGCCCTGAGAAAACAACATTTTTTGTCTTGCTCAACAGAAGCATGAAACAGGTTTTAAACAACTCAGAATCATGTGGGAAGTTAACTTAAACTGTTAACATTAGGTTTGCACACAGTAGTTTGGTGTAAAATTGAAGTGTATACTATTGGTAATGTCAAAGCATGCATGTCCTGAGAAAACAACTTTTTTGTCTTGCTCAGCACAGGCATGAAACCAGTTTTTAAGAACTCAGAATCATCTGGAAAGTTAACCTAAACTGTTAACATTAGGTTTGCACCCAGTAGTTTGGTGTAAAATTGAAATGTATACTCTTGGTAATGTCAAAGCGTTGTATGCCCTGAGAAAACAACTTTTTTGTCTTGCTCTGCAGAAGCATGAAACCAGTTTTAAACATCTCATAATCATGTGGAAAGAAACTTAAACTGTTAACATTAGGTTTGCACACAGTTGTTTGGTGTAAAATTGAAATGTATACTCTTGGTAATGTCAAAGCATTGCATGCCCTGAGAAAATAACTTTTTTGTCTTGCTCAGCACAGGCATGAAACCAGTTTTAAACAACTCAGAATCATGTGGAAAGTCAACTTAAACTGTTAACATTAGGTCTGCACACAGTAGTTTGGTGTAAAATTGAAGTGTATACTATTGGTAATGACAAAGCATGCATGTCCTGAGAAAACAACTTTTTTGTCTTGCTCAACAGAGGCATGAAATCAGTTTTTAAGAACTCAGAATCATGTGGAAAGTTAACTTAAGGTGTTTCCATTAGGTTTACACACAGTAGTTTGGTGTAAAATTGAAATGTATACTATTGGTAATGTCAAAGCATTGTATGCCCTGAGAAAACAACTTTGTTTCTTGCTCAACAGAAGCATGAAACAGGTTTTAAACAACTCGTAATCATGTGAGAAGTTGATTTAAGGTGTTTGCATTAGGTTTGCACACAGTAGTTTGGTGTAAAATTGAAATATATACTCTTGGTAATGTCAAAGCGTTGCATGCCCTGAGAAAATAACTTTTTTGTCTTGCTCAGCACAGGCATGAAAGCAGTTTTAAACAACTCAGAATCATGTGGAAAGTTAACTTAAACTGTTAACATTAGGTTTGCACCCAGTAGTTTGGTGTAAAATTGAAATGTATACTATTGGTAATGTCAAAGCGTTGTATGCCCTGAGAAAACAACTTTTTTGTCTTGCTCTGCAGAAGCATGAAACCAGTTTTGAACATCTCATAATCATGTGGAAAGTTAACTTAAACTGTTAACATTAGGTTTGCACACAGTAGTTTGGTGTAAAATTGAAATGTATACTATTGGTAATGACAAAGCATTGTATGCCCTGAGAAAACATCTTTTTTGTCTTGCTCAACAGAAGCATGAAACAGGTGTTAAACAACTCAGAATCATGTGGGAAGTTGATTTAAGGTGTTTGCATTAGGTTTGCACACAGTAGTTTGGTGTAAAATTGAAATGTATACTCTCCGAAATGTCAAAGCATTGCATGCCCTGAGAAAATAACTTTTTTGTCTTGCTCAGCACAGGGTTGAAACCAGTTTTAAACAACTCAGAATCATGTGGAAAGTTAACTTAAACTGTTAACATTAGGTTTGCACACAGTAGTTTGGTGTAAAATTGAAGTCTATACTATTGGTAATGTCAAAGTATGCATGTCCTGAGAAAACAACTTTTTTGTCTTGCTCAACAGAGGCATGAAATCAGTTTTTAAGAACTCAGAATCATGTGGAAAGTTAACTTAAGGTGTTTCCATTAGGTTTCCACACAGTACTTTGGTGTAAAATTGAAATGTATACTATTGGTAATGTCAAAGCATTGCATGCCCTGAGAAAATAACTTTTTTGTCTTGCTCAGCACAGGCATGAAACCAGTTTTAAACAACTCAGAATCATGTGGAAAGTCAACTTAAACTGTTAACATTAGGTTTGCACACAGTAGTTTGGTGTAAAATTGAAGTGTATACTATTGGTAATGACAAAGCATGCATGTCCTGAGAAAACAACTTTTTTGTCTTGCTCAACAGAGGCATGAAATCAGTTTTTAAGAACTCAGAATCATGTGGAAAGTTAACTTAAGGTGTTTCCATTAGGTTTACACACAGTAGTTTGGTGTAAAATTGAAATGTATACTATTGGTAATGTCAAAGCATTGTATGCCCTGAGCAAACAACTTTGTTTCTTGCTCAACAGAAGCATGAAACAGGTTTTAAACAACTCGTAATCATGTGAGAAGTTGATTTAAGGTGTTTGCATTAGGTTTGCACACAGTAGTTTGGTGTAAAATTGAAATATATACTCTTGGTAATGTCAAAGCATTGCATGCCCTGAGAAAATAACTTTTTTGTCTTGCTCAGCACAGGCATGAAAGCAGTTTTAAACAACTCAGAATCATGTGGAAAGTTAACTTAAACTGTTAACATTAGGTTTGCACCCAGTAGTTTGGTGTAAAATTGAAATGTATACTCTTGGTAATGTCAAAGCGTTGTATGCCCTGAGAAAACAACTTTTTTGTCTTGCTCTGCAGAAGCATGAAACCAGTTTTGAACATCTCATAATCATGTGGAAAGTTGACTTAAACTGTTAACATTAGGTTTGCACACAGTAGTTTGGTGTAAAATTGAAATGTATACTATTGGTAATGACAAAGCATTGTATGCCCTGAGAAAACATCTTTTTTGTCTTGCTCAACAGAAGCATGAAACAGGTGTTAAACAACTCAGAATCATGTAGGAAGTTGATTTAAGGTGTTTGCATTAGGTTTGCACACAGTAGTTTGGTGTAAAATTGAAATGTATACTCTCCGAAATGTCAAAGCATTGCATGCCCTGAGAAAATAACTTTTTTGTCTTGCTCAGCACAGGGTTGAAACCAGTTTTAAACAACTCAGAATCATGTGGAAAGTTAACTTAAACTGTTAACATTAGGTTTGCACACAGTAGTTTGGTGTAAAATTGAAGTGTATACTATTGGTAATGTCAAAGCATGCATGTCCTGAGAAAATAACTTTTTTGTCTTGCTCAGCAGAGGCATGAAACCAGTTTTAAACAACTCAGAATCATCTGGAAAGTTAACTTAAACTGTTAACATTAGGTTTGCACCCAGTAGTTTGGTGTAAAATTGAAATGTATACTCTTGGTAATGTCAAAGCGTTGTATGCCCTGAGAGAACAACTTTTTTGTCTTGCTCTGCAGAAGCATGAAACCAGTTTTAAACATCTCATAATCATGTGGAAAGAAACTTAAACTGTTAACATTAGGTTTGCACACAGTAGTTTGGTGTAAAATTAAAATGTATACTCTTGGTAATGTCAAAGCATTGCATGCCCTGAGAAAATAAATTTTTTGTCTTGCTCAGCACAGGCATGAAACCAGTTTTAAACAACTCAGAATCATGTGGAAAGTTAACTTAAACTGTTAACATTAGGTTTGCACACAGTAGTTTGGTGTAAAATTGAAGTGTATACTATTGGTAATGACAAAGCATGCATGTCCTGAGAAAACAACTTTTTTGTCTTGCTCAACAGAGGCATGAAATCAGTTTTTAAGAACTCAGAATCATCTGGAAAGTTAACTTAAGGTGTTTCCATTAGGTTTACACACAGTAGTTTGGTGTAAAATTGAAATGTATACTATTGGTAATGTCAAAGCATTGTATGCCCTGAGAAAACAACTTTTTTGTCTTGCTCAACAGAGGCATGAAACCAGTTTTAAACAACTCAGAATCATCTGGAAAGTTAACTTAAACTGTTAACATTAGGTTTGCACCCAGTAGTTTGGTGTAAAATTGAAATGTATACTCTTGGTAATGTCAAAGCGTTGTATGCCCTGAGAAAACAACTTTTTTGTCTTGCTCTGCAGAAGCATGAAACCAGTTTTAAACATCTCATAATCATGTGGAAAGAAACTTAAACTGTTAACATTAGGTTTGCACACAGTAGTTTGGTGTAAAATTGAAATGTTTACTCTTGGTAATGTCAAAGCATTGCATGCCCTGAGAAAATAACTTTTTTGTCTTGCTCAGCACAGGCATGAAACTAGTTTTAAACAACTCAGAATCATGTGGAAAGTTAACTTAAACTGTTAACATTAGGTTTGCACACAGTAGTTTGGTGTAAAATTGAAGTGTATACTATTGGTAATGACAAAGCATGCATGTCCTGAGAAAACAACTTTTTTGTCTTGCTCAACAGAGGCATGAAATCAGTTTTTAAGAACTCAGAATCATGTGGAAAGTTAACTTAAGGTGTTTCCATTAGGTTTACACACAGTAGTTTGGTGTAAAATTGAAATGTATACTATTGGTAATGTCAAAGCATTGTATGCCCTGAGAAAACAACTTTGTTGTCTTGCTGAACAGAAGCATGAAACAGGTTTTAAACAACTCGTAATCATGTGAGAAGTTGATTTAAGGTGTTTGCATTAGGTTTGCACACAGTAGTTTGGTGTAAAATTGAAATATATACTCTTGGTAATGTCAAAGCATTGCATGCCCTGAGAAAATAACTTTTTTGTCTTGCTCAGCACAGGCATGAAAGCAGTTTTAAACAACTCAGAATCATGTGGAAAGTTAACTTAAGCTGTTAACATTAGGTTTGCACCCAGTAGTTTGGTGTAAAATTGAAATGTATACTATTGGTAATGTCAAAGCGTTGTATGCCCTGAGAAAACAACTTTTTTGTCTTGCTCTGCAGAAGCATGAAACCAGTTTTAAACATCTCATAATCATGTGGAAAGTTAACTTAAACTGTTAACATTAGGTTTGCACCCAGTAGTTTGGTGTAAAATTGAAATGTATACTATTGGTAATGACAAAGCATTGTATGCCCTGAGAAAACAACTTTTTTGTCTTGCTCAACAGAAGCATGAAACAGGTGTTAAACAACTCAGAATCATGTGGGAAGTTGATTTAAGGTGTTTGCATTAGGTTTGCACACAGTAGTTTGGTGTAAAATGGAAATGTATACTCTTGGAAATGTCAAAGCATTGCATGCCCTGAGAAAATAACTTTTTTGTCTTGCTCAGCACAGGCATGAAACCAGTTTTAACCAACTCAGAATCATGTGGAAAGTTAACTTAAACTGTTAACATTAGGTTTGCACACAGTAGTTTGGTGTAAAATTGAAATCTATACTATTGGTAATGTCAAAGCATGCATGTCCTGAGAAAACAACTTTTTTGTCTTGCTCAACAGAGGCATGAAATCAGTTTTTAAGAACTCAGAATCATGTGAAAAGTTAACTGAAGGTCTTTCCATTAGGTTTCCACACAGTACTTTGGTGTAAAATTGAAATGTATACTATTGGTAATGTCAAAGCATTGTATGCCCTGAGAAAACAACATTTTTTGTCTTGCTCAACAGAAGCATGAAACAGGTTTTAAACAACTCAGAATCATGTGGGAAGTTAACTTAAACTGTTAACATTAGGTTTGCACACAGTAGTTTGGTGTAAAATTGAAGTGTATACTATTGGTAATGTCAAAGCATGCATGTCCTGAGAAAACAACTTTTTTGTCTTGCTGAGCACAGGCATGAAACCAGTTTTTAAGAACTCAGAATCATCTGGAAAGTTAACCTAAACTGTTAACATTAGGTTTGCACCCAGTAGTTTGGTGTAAAATTGAAATGTATACTCTTGGTAATGTCAAAGCGTTGTATGCCCTGAGAAAACAACTTTTTTGTCTTGCTCTGCAGAAGCATGAAACCAGTTTTAAACATCTCATAATCATGTGGAAAGAAACTTAAACTGTTAACATTAGGTTTGCACACAGTTGTTTGGTGTAAAATTGAAATGTATACTCTTGGTAATGTCAAAGCATTGCATGCCCTGAGAAAATAACTTTTTTGTCTTGCTCAGCACAGGCATGAAACCAGTTTTAAACAACTCAGAATCATGTGGAAAGTCAACTTAAACTGTTAACATTAGGTTTGCACACAGTAGTTTGGTGTAAAATTGAAGTGTATACTATTGGTAATGACAAAGCATGCATGTCCTGAGAAAACAACTTTTTTGTCTTGCTCAACAGAGGCATGAAATCAGTTTTTAAGAACTCAGAATCATGTGGAAAGTTAACTTAAGGTGTTTCCATTAGGTTTACACACAGTACTTTGGTGTAAAATTGAAATGTATACTATTGGTAATGTCAAAGCATTGTATGCCCTGAGAAAACAACTTTGTTTCTTGCTCAACAGAAGCATGAAACAGGTTTTAAACAACTCGTAATCATGTGAGAAGTTGATTTAAGGTGTTTGCATTAGGTTTGCACACAGTAGTTTGGTGTAAAATTGAAATATATACTCTTGGTAATGTCAAAGCGTTGCATGCCCTGAGAAAATAACTTTTTTGTCTTGCTCAGCACAGGCATGAAAGCAGTTTTAAACAACTCAGAATCATGTGGAAAGTTAACTTAAACTGTTAACATTAGGTTTGCACCCAGTAGTTTGGTGTAAAATTGAAATGTATACTATTGGTAATGTCAAAGCATTGCATGCCCTGAGAAAATAACTTTTTTGTCTTGCTCAGCACAGGGTTGAAACCAGTTTTAAACAACTCAGAATCATGTGGAAAGTTAACTTAAACTGTTAACATTAGGTTTGCACACAGTAGTTTGGTGTAAAATTGAAGTCTATACTATTGGTAATGTCAAAGCATGCATGTCCTGAGAAAACAACTTTTTTGTCTTGCTCAACAGAGGCATGAAACAGGTGTTAAACAACTCAGAATCATGTAGGAAGTTGATTTAAGGTGTTTGCATTAGGTTTGCACACAGTAGTTTGGTGTAAAATTGAAATGTATACTCTCCGAAATGTCAAAGCATTGCATGCCCTGAGAAAATAACTTTTTTGTCTTGCTCAGCACAGGGTTGAAACCAGTTTTAAACAACTCAGAATCATGTGGAAAGTTAACTTAAACTGTTAACATTAGGTTTGCACACAGTAGTTTGGTGTAAAATTGAAGTGTATACTATTGGTAATGTCAAAGCATGCATGTCCTGAGAAAATAACTTTTTTGTCTTGCTCAGCAGAGGCATGAAACCAGTTTTAAACAACTCAGAATCATCTGGAAAGTTAACTTAAACTGTTAACATTAGGTTTGCACCCAGTAGTTTGGTGTAAAATTGAAATGTATACTCTTGGTAATGTCAAAGCGTTGTATGCCCTGAGAAAACAACTTTTTTGTCTTGCTCTGCAGAAGCATGAAACCAGTTTTAAACATCTCATAATCATGTGGAAAGAAACTTAAACTGTTAACATTAGGTTTGCACACAGTAGTTTGGTGTAAAATTAAAATGTATACTCTTGGTAATGTCAAAGCATTGCATGCCCTGAGAAAATAAATTTTTTGTCTTGCTCAGCACAGGCATGAAACCAGTTTTAAACAACTCAGAATCATGTGGAAAGTTAACTTAAACTGTTAACATTAGGTTTGCACACAGTAGTTTGGTGTAAAATTGAAGTGTATACTATTGGTATTGACAAAGCATGCATGTCCTGAGAAAACAACTTTTTTGTCTTGCTCAACAGAGGCATGAAATCAGTTTTTAAGAACTCAGAATCATCTGGAAAGTTAACTTAAGGTGTTTCCATTAGGTTTACACACAGTAGTTTGGTGTAAAATTGAAATGTATACTATTGGTAATGTCAAAGCATTGTATGCCCTGAGAAAACAACTTTTTTGTCTTGCTCAACAGAGGCATGAAACCAGTTTTAAACAACTCAGAATCATCTGGAAAGTTAACTTAAACTGTTAACATTAGGTTTGCACCCAGTAGTTTGGTGTAAAATTGAAATGTATACTCTTGGTAATGTCAAAGCGTTGTATGCCCTGAGAAAACAACTTTTTTGTCTTCCTCTGCAGAAGCATGAAACCAGTTTTAAACATCTCATAATCATGTGGAAAGAAACTTAAACTGTTAACATTAGGTTTGCACACAGTAGTTTGGTGTAAAATTGAAATGTTTACTCTTGGTAATGTCAAAGCATTGCATGCCCTGAGAAAATAACTTTTTTGTCTTGCTCAGCACAGGCATGAAACTAGTTTTAAACAACTCAGAATCATGTGGAAAGTTAACTTAAACTGTTAACATTAGGTTTGCACACAGTAGTTTGGTGTAAAATTGAAGTGTATACTATTGGTAATGACAAAGCATGCATGTCCTGAGAAAACAACTTTTTTGTCTTGCTCAACAGAGGCATGAAATCAGTTTTTAAGAACTCAGAATCATGTGGAAAGTTAACTTAAGGTGTTTCCATTAGGTTTACACACAGTACTTTGGTGTAAAATTGAAATGTATACTATTGGTAATGTCAAAGCATTGTATGCCCTGAGAAAACAACTTTGTTGTCTTGCTGAACAGAAGCATGAAACAGGTTTTAAACAACTCGTAATCATGTGAGAAGTTGATTTAAGGTGTTTGCATTAGGTTTGCACACAGTAGTTTGGTGTAAAATTGAAATATATACTCTTGGTAATGTCAAAGCATTGCATGCCCTGAGAAAATAACTTTTTTGTCTTGCTCAGCACAGGCATGAAAGCAGTTTTAAACAACTCAGAATCATGTGGAAAGTTAACTTAAGCTGTTAACATTAGGTTTGCACCCAGTAGTTTGGTGTAAAATTGAAATGTATACTATTGGTAATGTCAAAGCGTTGTATGCCCTGAGAAAACAACTTTTTTGTCTTGCTCTGCAGAAGCATGAAACCAGTTTTAAACATCTCATAATCATGTGGAAAGTTAACTTAAACTGTTAACATTAGGTTTGCACCCAGTAGTTTGGTGTAAAATTGAAATGTATACTATTGGTAATGACAAAGCATTGTATGCCCTGAGAAAACAACTTTTTTGTCTTGCTCAACAGAAGCATGAAACAGGTGTTAAACAACTCAGAATCATGTGGGAAGTTGATTTAAGGTGTTTGCATTAGGTTTGCACACAGTAGTTTGGTGTAAAATGGAAATGTATACTCTTGGAAATGTCAAAGCATTGCATGCCCTGAGAAAATAACTTTTTTGTCTTGCTCAGCACAGGCATGAAACCAGTTTTAAACAACTCAGAATCATGTGGAAAGTTAACTTAAACTGTTAACATTAGGTTTGCACACAGTAGTTTGGTGTAAAATTGAAATCTATACTATTGGTAATGACAAAGCATGCATGTCCTGAGAAAACAACTTTTTTGTCTTGCTCAACAGAGGCATGAAATCAGTTTTTAAGAACTCAGAATCATGTGGAAAGTTAACTTAAGGTGTTTCCATTAGGTTTACACACAGTACTTTGGTGTAAAATTGAAATGTATACTATTGGTAATGTCAAAGCATTGTATGCCCTGAGAAAACAACTTTGTTGTCTTGCTGAACAGAAGCATGAAACAGGTTTTAAACAACTCGTAATCATGTGAGAAGTTGATTTAAGGTGTTTGCATTAGGTTTGCACACAGTAGTTTGGTGTAAAATTGAAATATATACTCTTGGTAATGTCAAAGCATTGCATGCCCTGAGAAAATAACTTTTTTGTCTTGCTCAGCACAGGCATGAAAGCAGTTTTAAACAACTCAGAATCATGTGGAAAGTTAACTTAAGCTGTTAACATTAGGTTTGCACCCAGTAGTTTGGTGTAAAATTGAAATGTATACTATTGGTAATGTCAAAGCGTTGTATGCCCTGAGAAAACAACTTTTTTGTCTTGCTCTGCAGAAGCATGAAACCAGTTTTAAACATCTCATAATCATGTGGAAAGTTAACTTAAACTGTTAACATTAGGTTTGCACCCAGTAGTTTGGTGTAAAATTGAAATGTATACTATTGGTAATGACAAAGCATTGTATGCCCTGAGAAAACAACTTTTTTGTCTTGCTCAACAGAAGCATGAAACAGGTGTTAAACAACTCAGAATCATGTGGGAAGTTGATTTAAGGTGTTTGCATTAGGTTTGCACACAGTAGTTTGGTGTAAAATGGAAATGTATACTCTTGGAAATGTCAAAGCATTGCATGCCCTGAGAAAATAACTTTTTTGTCTTGCTCAGCACAGGCATGAAACCAGTTTTAAACAACTCAGAATCATGTGGAAAGTTAACTTAAACTGTTAACATTAGGTTTGCACACAGTAGTTTGGTGTAAAATTGAAATCTATACTATTGGTAATGTCAAAGCATGCATGTCCTGAGAAAACAACTTTTTTGTCTTGCTCAACAGAGGCATGAAATCAGTTTTTAAGAACTCAGAATCATGTGGAAAGTTAACTGAAGGTCTTTCCATTAGGTTTCCACACAGTACTTTGGTGTAAAATTGAAATGTATACTATTGGTAATGTCAAAGCATTGTATGCCCTGAGAAAACAACATTTTTTGTCTTGCTCAACAGAAGCATGAAACAGGTTTTAAACAACTCAGAATCATGTGGGAAGTTAACTTAAACTGTTAACATTAGGTTTGCACACAGTAGTTTGGTGTAAAATTGAAGTGTATACTATTGGTAATGTCAAAGCATGCATGTCCTGAGAAAACAACTTTTTTGTCTTGCTCAGCACAGGCATGAAACCAGTTTTTAAGAACTCAGAATCATCTGGAAAGTTAACCTAAACTGTTAACATTAGGTTTGCACCCAGTAGTTTGGTGTAAAATTGAAATGTATACTCTTGGTAATGTCAAAGCGTTGTATGCCCTGAGAAAACAACTTTTTTGTCT
Organism: Mobula birostris; assembly: GCF_030028105.1. Taxonomy (NCBI): domain Eukaryota; kingdom Metazoa; phylum Chordata; class Chondrichthyes; order Myliobatiformes; family Myliobatidae; genus Mobula; species Mobula birostris. The sequence continues at coordinate 72,238 of NW_027274890.1, forward strand.
TGCTCTGCAGAAGCATGAAACCAGTTTTAAACATCTCATAATCATGTGGAAAGAAACTTAAACTGTTAACATTAGGTTTGCACACAGTTGTTTGGTGTAAAATTGAAATGTATACTCTTGGTAATGTCAAAGCATTGCATGCCCTGAGAAAATAACTTTTTTGTCTTGCTCAGCACAGGCATGAAACCAGTTTTAAACAACTCAGAATCATGTGGAAAGTCAACTTAAACTGTTAACATTAGGTTTGCACACAGTAGTTTGGTGTAAAATTGAAGTGTATACTATTGGTAATGACAAAGCATGCATGTCCTGAGAAAACAACTTTTTTGTCTTGCTCAACAGAGGCATGAAATCAGTTTTTAAGAACTCAGAATCATGTGGAAAGTTAACTTAAGGTGTTTCCATTAGGTTTACACACAGTAGTTTGGTGTAAAATTGAAATGTATACTATTGGTAATGTCAAAGCATTGTATGCCCTGAGAAAACAACTTTGTTTCTTGCTCAACAGAAGCATGAAACAGGTTTTAAACAACTCGTAATCATGTGAGAAGTTGATTTAAGGTGTTTGCATTAGGTTTGCACACAGTAGATTGGTGTAAAATTGAAATATATACTCTTGGTAATGTCAAAGCGTTGCATGCCCTGAGAAAATAACTTTTTTGTCTTGCTCAGCACAGGCATGAAAGCAGTTTTAAACAACTCAGAATCATGTGGAAAGTTAACTTAAACTGTTAACATTAGGTTTGCACCCAGTAGTTTGGTGTAAAATTGAAATGTATACTATTGGTAATGTCAAAGCGTTGTATGCCCTGAGAAAACAACTTTTTTGTCTTGCTCTGCAGAAGCATGAAACCAGTTTTGAACATCTCATAATCATGTGGAAAGTTAACTTAAACTGTTAACATTAGGTTTGCACACAGTAGTTTGGTGTAAAATTGAAATGTATACTATTGGTAATGACAAAGCATTGTATGCCCTGAGAAAACATCTTTTTTGTCTTGCTCAACAGAAGCATGAAACAGGTGTTAAACAACTCAGAATCATGTGGGAAGTTGATTTAAGGTGTTTGCATTAGGTTTGCACACAGTAGTTTGGTGTAAAATTGAAATGTATACTCTCCGAAATGTCAAAGCATTGCATGCCCTGAGAAAATAACTTTTTTGTCTTGCTCAGCACAGGGTTGAAACCAGTTTTAAACAACTCAGAATCATGTGGAAAGTTAACTTAAACTGTTAACATTAGGTTTGCACACAGTAGTTTGGTGTAAAATTGAAGTCTATACTATTGGTAATGTCAAAGTATGCATGTCCTGAGAAAACAACTTTTTTGTCTTGCTCAACAGAGGCATGAAATCAGTTTTTAAGAACTCAGAATCATGTGGAAAGTTAACTTAAGGTGTTTCCATTAGGTTTCCACACAGTACTTTGGTGTAAAATTGAAATGTATACTATTGGTAATGTCAAAGCATTGCATGCCCTGAGAAAATAACTTTTTTGTCTTGCTCAGCACAGGCATGAAACCAGTTTTAAACAACTCAGAATCATGTGGAAAGTCAACTTAAACTGTTAACATTAGGTTTGCACACAGTAGTTTGGTGTAAAATTGAAGTGTATACTATTGGTAATGACAAAGCATGCATGTCCTGAGAAAACAACTTTTTTGTCTTGCTCAACAGAGGCATGAAATCAGTTTTTAAGAACTCAGAATCATGTGGAAAGTTAACTTAAGGTGTTTCCATTAGGTTTACACACAGTAGTTTGGTGTAAAATTGAAATGTATACTATTGGTAATGTCAAAGCATTGTATGCCCTGAGCAAACAACTTTGTTTCTTGCTCAACAGAAGCATGAAACAGGTTTTAAACAACTCGTAATCATGTGAGAAGTTGATTTAAGGTGTTTGCATTAGGTTTGCACACAGTAGTTTGGTGTAAAATTGAAATATATACTCTTGGTAATGTCAAAGCATTGCATGCCCTGAGAAAATAACTTTTTTGTCTTGCTCAGCACAGGCATGAAAGCAGTTTTAAACAACTCAGAATCATGTGGAAAGTTAACTTAAACTGTTAACATTAGGTTTGCACCCAGTAGTTTGGTGTAAAATTGAAATGTATACTCTTGGTAATGTCAAAGCGTTGTATGCCCTGAGAAAACAACTTTTTTGTCTTGCTCTGCAGAAGCATGAAACCAGTTTTGAACATCTCATAATCATGTGGAAAGTTGACTTAAACTGTTAACATTAGGTTTGCACACAGTAGTTTGGTGTAAAATTGAAATGTATACTATTGGTAATGACAAAGCATTGTATGCCCTGAGAAAACATCTTTTTTGTCTTGCTCAACAGAAGCATGAAACAGGTGTTAAACAACTCAGAATCATGTAGGAAGTTGATTTAAGGTGTTTGCATTAGGTTTGCACACAGTAGTTTGGTGTAAAATTGAAATGTATACTCTCCGAAATGTCAAAGCTTTGCATGCCCTGAGAAAATAACTTTTTTGTCTTGCTCAGCACAGGGTTGAAACCAGTTTTAAACAACTCAGAATCATGTGGAAAGTTAACTTAAACTGTTAACATTAGGTTTGCACACAGTAGTTTGGTGTAAAATTGAAGTGTATACTATTGGTAATGTCAAAGCATTGCATGCCCTGAGAAAATAAATTTTTTGTCTTGCTCAGCACAGGCATGAAACCAGTTTTAAACAACTCAGAATCATGTGGAAAGTTAACTTAAACTGTTAACATTAGGTTTGCACACAGTAGTTTGGTGTAAAATTGAAGTGTATACTATTGGTAATGACAAAGCATGCATGTCCTGAGAAAACAACTTTTTTGTCTTGCTCAACAGAGGCATGAAATCAGTTTTTAAGAACTCAGAATCATCTGGAAAGTTAACTTAAGGTGTTTCCATTAGGTTTACACACAGTAGTTTGGTGTAAAATTGAAATGTATACTATTGGTAATGTCAAAGCATTGTATGCCCTGAGAAAACAACTTTTTTGTCTTGCTCAACAGAGGCATGAAACCAGTTTTAAACAACACAGAATCATCTGGAAAGTTAACTTAAACTGTTAACATTAGGTTTGCACCCAGTAGTTTGGTGTAAAATTGAAATGTATACTATTGGTAATGACAAAGCATGCATGTCCTGAGAAAACAACTTTTTTGTCTTGCTCAACAGAGGCATGAAATCAGTTTTTAAGAACTCAGAATCATGTGGAAAGTTAACTTAAGGTGTTTCCATTAGGTTTACACACAGTAGTTTGGTGTAAAATTGAAATGTATACTATTGGTAATGTCAAAGCATTGTATGCCCTGAGAAAACAACTTTGTTGTCTTGCTGAACAGAAGCATGAAACAGGTTTTAAACAACTCGTAATCATGTGAGAAGTTGATTTAAGGTGTTTGCATTAGGTTTGCACACAGTAGTTTGGTGTAAAATTGAAATATATACTCTTGGTAATGTCAAAGCATTGCATGCCCTGAGAAAATAACTTTTTTGTCTTGCTCAGCACAGGCATGAAAGCAGTTTTAAACAACTCAGAATCATGTGGAAAGTTAACTTAAGCTGTTAACATTAGGTTTGCACCCAGTAGTTTGGTGTAAAATTGAAATGTATACTATTGGTAATGTCAAAGCGTTGTATGCCCTGAGAAAACAACTTTTTTGTCTTGCTCTGCAGAAGCATGAAACCAGTTTTAAACATCTCATAATCATGTGGAAAGTTAACTTAAACTGTTAACATTAGGTTTGCACCCAGTAGTTTGGTGTAAAATTGAAATGTATACTATTGGTAATGACAAAGCATTGTATGCCCTGAGAAAACAACTTTTTTGTCTTGCTCAACAGAAGCATGAAACAGGTGTTAAACAACTCAGAATCATGTGGGAAGTTGATTTAACGTGTTTGCATTAGGTTTGCACACAGTAGTTTGGTGTAAAATGGAAATGTATACTCTTGGAAATGTCAAAGCATTGCATGCCCTGAGAAAATAACTTTTTTGTCTTGCTCAGCACAGGCATGAAACCAGTTTTAACCAACTCAGAATCATGTGGAAAGTTAACTTAAACTGTTAACATTAGGTTTGCACACAGTAGTTTGGTGTAAAATTGAAATCTATACTATTGGTAATGTCAAAGCATGCATGTCCTGAGAAAACAACTTTTTTGTCTTGCTCAACAGAGGCATGAAATCAGTTTTTAAGAACTCAGAATCATGTGGAAAGTTAACTGAAGGTCTTTCCATTAGGTTTCCACACAGTACTTTGGTGTAAAATTGAAATGTATACTATTGGTAATGTCAAAGCATTGTATGCCCTGAGAAAACAACATTTTTTGTCTTGCTCAACAGAAGCATGAAACAGGTTTTAAACAACTCAGAATCATGTGGGAAGTTAACTTAAACTGTTAACATTAGGTTTGCACACAGTAGTTTGGTGTAAAATTGAAGTGTATACTATTGGTAATGTCAAAGCATGCATGTCCTGAGAAAACAACTTTTTTGTCTTGCTCAGCACAGGCATGAAACCAGTTTTTAAGA
>NW_027274891.1:0-76742 GCF_030028105.1 Mobula birostris
TCAGTGCATGATTTTCAGGGCAGGAGTTTCAGGGTATGAGATTTAGGGCATGAGTTTCAGTGCATGAGATTCAGGGCTTGAGTTTCAGGGCATGAGGTTCAGGGCATGAGTTTCAGTGCATGAGATTCAGGCATCAGTTTCAGGGCAGGAGTTTCAGTGCATGAGTTTCACAGCATGAGATTCAGGGCATGAGATTCAGGGCATGAGATTTAGGGTAGGTGTTTCAGTGCAAGAGTTCAGGGCATGAGATTCAGGGCATGAGTTTCAGGGCAGGAATTTCAGGGCATGACATTCAGGGCATGAGTTTCAGTGCAGGAGATTCACGGCTTGAGATTAAGCTCATGAGATTTAGCGCATGAGATTAGGTGCATGAGTTTCAGGGCAGAAGTATCAGGGCATGAGATTCAGGGCATGAGTTTCAGTGCAGAAGTTTCAGGGCATGTAATTCAGGGCGTGAGTTTCAGTGCATGAGATTGAGGGCAGGAGTTTCAAGGCATGAGATTCAGGGCATGAGTTTCAGAGCAGGAGAATCAGGGCATGAGCTTCAGGGCATGAGATTCAGGACAGGAGTTTCAAGGCTTGAGATTCAGGGCATGAGTTTCAGTGCATGAGTTTCAGTGCATGAGTTTGAGGGCAGGAGTTTCAAGGCATGAGATTCAGGGCATGAGTTTCAGGGCATGAGATTCAGGGCAGGAAATTCAGGGCATGTGATTCAGATAATGAGTTTCTGGGCAGATGATTCAGGGCAGGAGTTTTAGGGCATGTGATTCAAGGAATGAGTTTCAGTGCATGAGTTTCAGGGCATCAGTTTCAGGGTATGAGATTTAGGGCATGAGTTTCAGTGCATGAGTTTCACGGCATGAGATTCAGGGCATGAGATTCAGGGCAAGAGTTTCAGGGCAGGAGATTCACGGCTTGAGTTTAAGGTCATGAGATTTAGCGCATGAGATTCAGTGCATGAGTTTCAGGGCAGAAGTTTCAGGGCATGAGATTCAGGGCATGAGTTTCAGGGCATTAGAATCAGGGATTGACTTTCAGGGTATGAGATTCAGGGCATGAGTTTCAGGGCATGAGTTACAGGGCAGGAGTTTCAGGGCATGTAATTCGGGGCGTGAGTTTCAGTGCATGAGTTTCAGGGCATGAGATTCAGGACAGGAGTTTCAGTGCATGAGTTTCACGGCATGAGATTCAGGGCATGAGATTCAGGGCATGAGTTTTAGGGTAGGTGTTTCAGTGCAAGAGTTTCAGGGCATGAGATTCAGGGCATGAGATTCAGTGCATGAGTTTCAGGGCAGAAGTTTCAGGGCATGAGATTCAAGGCATGAGTTTCAGGGCAGGAGAATCAGGGCTTGAGTTTCAGGGCATGAGATTCAGGGCATGAGTTTCAGGGCAGGAGTTTCAGGGCATGTAATTCAGGGCTTGAGTTCAGTGCATGAGATTGAGGGCAGGAGTTTCAAGGCATGAGATTGAGGGCATGAGTTTCAGGGCAGGAGATTCAGTGCATGAGTTTGAGGGCAGGAGATTCAAGGCATGAGATTCAGGGCATGAGTTTCAGGGCATGAGATTCAGTGCAGGAATTTCAGGGCATGTGATTCAAGGAATGAGTTTCAGTGCATGAATTTCAGGGCAGGAGTTTCAGGGTATGAGATTTAGGGCATGAGTTTCAGTGCATGAGATTCAGGGCTTGAGTTTCAGGGCATGAGGTTCAGGGCATGAGTTTCAGGGCATCATTTTCAGGGCAGGAGTTTCAGTGCATGAGTTTCACGAATGAGATTCAGGGTATGACATTCAGGGCATGAGTTTCAGTGCAGGAGATTCACGGCTTGAGTTGAAGGTCATGAGATTTAGCGCATGAGATTCAGTGCAGGAGTTTCAAGGCAGAAGTTTCAGGGCATGAGTTTGAGGGCAGGAGTTTCAAGGCATGAGATTCAGGGCTTGAATTTCAGGGCATGATATTCAGGGCAGGAATTTCAGGGCATGTGGTTCAGATAATGAGTTTCTGGGCAGATGATTCAGGGCAGGAGTTTTAGGGCATGTGATTCAGGGCATGAGTTTCAGTGCATGATTTTCAGGGCAGGAGTTTCAGGGTATGAGATTTAGGGCATGAGTTTCAGTGCATGAGATTCAGGGCTTGAGTTTCAGGGCATGAGGTTCAGGGCATGAGATTCAGGGCATGAGTTTCAGGGCAGCAGTTTCAGGGCATGTAATTCAGGGCGTGAGTTTCAGGGCATGAGTTTCAGTGCATGAGATTGAGGCATGAGTTTCAAGGCATGAGATTCAGGGCATGAGTTTCAGTGCAGGAGAATCAGGGCTTGATTTTTAGGGCATGAGATTCAGGGCATGAGATTCACGGCATGAGATCAGGACAGGAGTTTCAAGGCTTGACATTCAGGGTATGGGTTTCAGTACATGAGTTTCAGTGCATGAGTTTGAGCGCAGGAGTTTCAAGGCATGAGATTCAGGGCATGAGTTTCAGGGCATGTGATTCAGGGCAGGAATTTCAGGGCATGTGATTCAGATAATGAGTTTCTGGGCAGATGATTCAGGGCAGGAGTTTTAGGGCATGTGATTCAAGGAATGAGTTTCGTTGCATGAGTTTCAGGGCAGGAGTTTCTGGGTATGAGATTTAGGGCATGAGTTTCAGTGCATGAGCTTCAGGGCTTGACTTTCAGGGCATGAGGTTCAGGGCATGAGTTTCAGTGCATGAGATTCAGGGCATCAGTTTCAGAGCAGGAGTTTCATTGCATGAGTTTCACCGCATGAGATTCCGGGCATGAGATTCAGGGCAAGAGTTTCAGGGCAGGAGATTCACGGCTTGAGTTTAAGGTCATGAGATTTAGCGCATGAGATTCAGTGCATGAGTTTCAGGGCAGAAGTGTCAGGGCATGAGATTCAGGGCATGAGTTTCAGGGCAGGAGAATCAGGGCTTGAGTTTCAGGGCATGAGATTCAGGGCATGAGTTTCAGGGCATGAGTTTCAGGGCAGGAGTTTCAGGGCATGTAATTTAGGGCATGAGATTCAGGGCATGAGTTTCAGGGCAGGAGTTTTTGAGCATGTAATTCAGGGCGTGAGTTTCAGTGCATGAGTTTCAGTGCATGAGATTGAGGGCAGGAGTTTCAAGGCATGAGATTCAGGGCATAAGTTTCAGGGCAGGAGAATCAGGGCTTGAGTTTCAGGGCATGAGATTCAGGGCATGAGATTCAGGGCATGAGATTCAGTACAAGGAGTTTCAAGGCATGAGATTCAGGGCATGAGTTTCAGTGCATGAGTTTGAGGGTTGGAGTTTCAAGACATGAGATTCAGGGCATGAGTTTCAGTGCATGAGTTTCAGTGCATGAGTTTGAGGGCAGGAGTTTCAAGGCTTGAGATTCAGGGCTTGAATTTCAGGGCATTAGATTCAGGGCAGGAATTTCAGGGCATGTGATTCAGATAATGAGTTTCTGGGCAGATGATTCAGGGCAGGAGTTTTAGGGCATGTGATTCAGGGCATGAGTTTCAGTGCATGATTTTCAGGGCAGGAGTTTCAGGGTATGAGATTTAGGGCATGAGTTTCAGTGCATGAGATTCAGGGCTTGAGTTTCAGGGCATGAGTTTTAGGGTAGGTGTTTCAGTGCAAGAGTTTCAGGGCATGAGATTCAGGGCATGAGTTTCAGGCAGGAATTTCAGGGCATGACATTCAGGGCATGAGTTTCAGTGCAGGAGATTCACGGCTTGAGATTAAGCTCATGAGATTTAGCGCATGAGATTAGGTGCATGAGTTTCAGGCAGAAGTATCAGGGCATGAGATTCAGGGCATGAGTTTCAGGGCAGGAGAATCAGGGCTTGCGTTTCAGGGCATGAGATTCAGGGCATGAGTATCAGGGCAGGAGTTTCAGGGCATGTAATTCCGGGCGTGAGTTTCAGTGCATGAGTTTCAGTGCATGAGATTGAGGGCAGGAGTTTCAAGGCATGAGATTCAGGGCATGAGTTTCAGTGCAGGAGAATCAGGGCTTGAGTTTCAGGGCATGAGAATCAGGGCATGAGCTTCAGGGCATGAGATTCAGGACAGGAGTTTCAAGGCTTGCGATTCAGTGCATGAGTTTCAGTGCATGAGTTTCAGTGCATGAGTTTGAGGGCAGGAGTTTCAAGGCATGAGATTCAGGGCATGAGTTTCAGGGCATGAGATTCAGGGCAGGCAATTCAGGGCATGTGATTCAGATAATGAGTTTCTGGGCAGATGATTCAGGGCAGAGTTTTAGGGCATGTGATTCAAGGAATGAGTTTCAGTGCATGAGTTTCAGGACAGGAGTTTCAGTGCATGATATTCAGGGCATCAGTTTCAGGGCAGGAGTTTCAGTGCATGAGTTTCACGGCATGAGATTCAGGGCATGAGATTCAGGGCAAGAGTTTCAGGGCAGGAGATTCACGGCTTGAGTTTAAGGTCATGAGATTTAGCGCATGAGATTCAGTGCATGAGTTTCAGGGCAGAAGTTTCAAGGCATGAGATTCAGGGCATGAGTTTCAGGGCAGGAGAATCAGGGCTTGCGTTTCAGGGCATGAGATTCAGGGCATGAGTTTCAGGGCATGAGTTTCAGGGCAGGAGTATCAGGGCATGTAATTCAGGGCGTGAGTTTCAGGGCATGAGATTCAGGACAGGAGTTTCAAGGCATGAGATTCAGGGCATGAGTTTCAGTGCATGAGTTTCAGTGCATGAGTTTGAGGGCAGGAGTTTCAAGGCATGAGATTCAGGGCTTGAATTTCAGGGCATGAGATTCAGGGCAGGAATTTCAGGGCATGTGATTCAGATAATGAGTTTCTGGGCAGATGATTCAGGGCAGGAGTTTTAGGGCATGTGATTCAGGGCATGAGTTTCAGTGCATGATTTTCAGGGCAGGAGTTTCAGGGTATGAGATTTAGGGCATGAGTTTCAGTGCATGAGATTCAGGGCTTGAGTTTTAGGGCATGAGGTTCAGGGCATGAGTTTCAGTGCATGAGATTCAGGGCATCAGTTTCAGGGCAGGAGTTTCAGTGCATGAGTTTCACAGCATGAGATTCAGGGTATGAGATTCAGGGCATGAGATTTAGGGTAGGTGTTTCAGTGCAAGAGTTTCAGGGCATGAGATTCAGGGCATGAGTTTCAGTGCAGGAGACTCACGGCTTGAGATTAAGCTCATGAGATTTAGCGCATGAGATTAGGTGCATGAGTTTCAGGGCAGAAGTATCAGGGCATGAGATTCAGGGCATGAGTTTCAGTGCAGAAGTTTCAGGGCATGTAATTCAGGGCGTGAGTTTCAGTGCATGAGATTGAGGGCAGGAGTTTCAAGGCATGAGATTCAGGGCATGAGTTTCAGAGCAGGAGAATCAGGGCATGAGCTTCAGGGCATGAGATTCAGGACAGGAGTTTCAAGGCTTGAGATTCAGGGCATGAGTTTCAGTGCATGAGTTTCAGTGCATGAGTTTGAGGGCAGGAGTTTCAAGGCATGAGATTCAGGGCATGAGTTTCAGGGCATGAGATTCAGGGCAGGAAATTCAGGGCATGTGATTCAGATAATGAGTTTCTGGGCAGATGATTCAGGGCAGCAGTTTTAGGGCATGTGATTCAAGGAATGAGTTTCAGTGCATGAGTTTGAGGGCAGGAGTTTCAAGGCAAGAGATTCAGGGCATGAATTTCAGGGCATGAGATTCAGGGCAGGAATTTCAGGGCATGTGATTCAGATAATGAGTTTCTGGGCAGATGATTCAGTGCATGAGTTTCACGGCATGTGATTCAGGGCATGAGTTTCAGTGCATAAGTTTCAGGGCAGAAGTTTCAAGGCAAGAGATTCAGGGCACGAGTTTAAGGGCAGAAGAATCAGGGCTTGCGTTCCAGGGCATGAGATTCAGGGCATGAGTTTCAGGGCATGGGTTTCAGGTCTGTGGTTTCAAGGCCTGAGATTCAGGGCAGCAGTTTCAGGGCAGGAGCTTCAGGGCAGGAGATTCAGGGCAGGAGTTTCAGTGAAAGAGTTTCAGTGCAGGAGTTTCAGGGCATGTCTTTCAGTGCATGAGTTTCAGGGCAGGAGTTTCAGAGCATGAGATTCAGGGCATGAGTTTTAGCGCATGAGATTCAGTGCATGAGTTTCAGGGCAGAAGTTTCAGGGCATGAGATTCAGGGCATGAGTTTCAGGGCATGAGTTTCAGGGCAGGAGTATCAGGGCATGTAATTCAGGGCGTGAGTTTCAGGGCATGAGATTCAGGACAGGAGTTTCAAGGCATGAGATTCAGGGCATGAGTTTCAGTGCATGAGTTTCAGTGCATGAGTTTGAGGGCAGGAGTTTCAAGGCATGAGATTCAGGGCTTGAATTTCAGGGCATGAGATTCAGGGCAGGAATTTCAGGGCATGTGATTCAGATAATGAGTTTCTGGGCAGATGATTCAGGGCAGGAGTTTTAGGGCATGTGATTCAGGGCATGAGTTTCAGTGCATGATTTTCAGGGCAGGAGTTTCAGGGTATGAGATTTAGGGCATGAGTTTCAGTGCATGAGATTCAGGGCTTGAGTTTCAGGGCATGAGGTTCAGGGCATGAGTTTCAGTGCATGAGATTCAGGGCATCAGTTTCAGGGCAGGAGTTTCAGTGCATGAGTTTCACAGCATGAGATTCAGGGCATGAGATTCAGGGCATGAGATTTAGGGTAGGTGTTTCAGTGCAAGAGTTTCAGGGCATGAGATTCAGGGCATGAGTTTCAGGGCAGGAATTTCAGGGCATGACATTCAGGGCATGAGTTTCAGTGCAGGAGATTCACGGCTTGAGATTAAGCTCATGAGATTTAGCGCATGAGATTAGGTGCATGAGTTTCAGGGCAGAAGTATCAGGGCATGAGATTCAGGGCATGAGTTTCAGTGCAGAAGTTTCAGGGCATGTAATTCAGGGCGTGAGTTTCAGTGCATGAGATTGAGGGCAGGAGTTTCAAGGCATGAGATTCAGGGCATGAGTTTCAGAGCAGGAGAATCAGGGCATGAGCTTCAGGGCATGAGATTCAGGACAGGAGTTTCAAGGCTTGAGATTCAGGGCATGAGTTTCAGTGCATGAGTTTCAGTGCATGAGTTTGAGGGCAGGAGTTTCAAGGCATGAGATTCAGGGCATGAGTTTCAGGGCATGAGATTCAGGGCAGGAAATTCAGGGCATGTGATTCAGATAATGAGTTTCTGGGCAGATGATTCAGGGCAGGAGTTTTAGGGCATGTGATTCAAGGAATGAGTTTCAGTGCATGAGTTTCAGGGCATCAGTTTCAGGGTATGAGATTTAGGGCATGAGTTTCAGTGCATGAGTTTCACGGCATGAGATTCAGGGCATGAGATTCAGGGCAAGAGTTTCAGGGCAGGAGATTCACGGCTTGAGTTTAAGGTCATGAGATTTAGCGCATGAGATTCAGTGCATGAGTTTCAGGGCAGAAGTTTCAGGGCATGAGATTCAGGGCATGAGTTTCAGGGCATTAGAATCAGGGATTGACTTTCAGGGTATGAGATTCAGGGCATGAGTTTCAGGGCATGAGTTACAGGGCAGGAGTTTCAGGGCATGTAATTCGGGGCGTGAGTTTCAGTGCATGAGTTTCAGGGCATGAGATTCAGGACAGGAGTTTCAGTGCATGAGTTTCACGGCATGAGATTCAGGGCATGAGATTCAGGGCATGAGTTTTAGGGTAGGTGTTTCAGTGCAAGAGTTTCAGGGCATGAGATTCAGGGCATGAGATTCAGTGCATGAGTTTCAGGGCAGAAGTTTCAGGGCATGAGATTCAAGGCATGAGTTTCAGGGCAGGAGAATCAGGGCTTGAGTTTCAGGGCATGAGATTCAGGGCATGAGTTTCAGGGCAGGAGTTTCAGGGCATGTAATTCAGGGCTTGAGTTTCAGTGCATGAGATTGAGGGCAGGAGTTTCAAGGCATGAGATTGAGGGCATGAGTTTCAGGGCAGGAGATTCAGTGCATGAGTTTGAGGGCAGGAGATTCAAGGCATGAGATTCAGGGCATGAGTTTCAGGGCATGAGATTCAGTGCAGGAATTTCAGGGCATGTGATTCAAGGAATGAGTTTCAGTGCATGAATTTCAGGGCAGGAGTTTCAGGGTATGAGATTTAGGGCATGAGTTTCAGTGCATGAGATTCAGGGCTTGAGTTTCAGGGCATGAGGTTCAGGGCATGAGTTTCAGGGCATCATTTTCAGGGCAGGAGTTTCAGTGCATGAGTTTCACGGAATGAGATTCAGGGTATGACATTCAGGGCATGAGTTTCAGTGCAGGAGATTCACGGCTTGAGTTGAAGGTCATGAGATTTAGCGCATGAGATTCAGTGCAGGAGTTTCAAGGCAGAAGTTTCAGGGCATGAGTTTGAGGGCAGGAGTTTCAAGGCATGAGATTCAGGGCTTGAATTTCAGGGCATGATATTCAGGGCAGGAATTTCAGGGCATGTGGTTCAGATAATGAGTTTCTGGGCAGATGATTCAGGGCAGGAGTTTTAGGGCATGTGATTCAGGGCATGAGTTTCAGTGCATGATTTTCAGGGCAGGAGTTTCAGGGTATGAGATTTAGGGCATGAGTTTCAGTGCATGAGATTCAGGGCTTGAGTTTCAGGGCATGAGGTTCAGGGCATGAGATTCAGGGCATGAGTTTCAGGGCAGCAGTTTCAGGGCATGTAATTCAGGGCGTGAGTTTCAGGGCATGAGTTTCAGTGCATGAGATTGAGGCATGAGTTTCAAGGCATGAGATTCAGGGCATGAGTTTCAGTGCAGGAGAATCAGGGCTTGATTTTTAGGGCATGAGATTCAGGGCATGAGATTCACGGCATGAGATCAGGACAGGAGTTTCAAGGCTTGACATTCAGGGTATGGGTTTCAGTACATGAGTTTCAGTGCATGAGTTTGAGCGCAGGAGTTTCAAGGCATGAGATTCAGGGCATGAGTTTCAGGGCATGTGATTCAGGGCAGGAATTTCAGGGCATGTGATTCAGATAATGAGTTTCTGGGCAGATGATTCAGGGCAGGAGTTTTAGGGCATGTGATTCAAGGAATGAGTTTCGTTGCATGAGTTTCAGGGCAGGAGTTTCTGGGTATGAGATTTAGGGCATGAGTTTCAGTGCATGAGCTTCAGGGCTTGACTTTCAGGGCATGAGGTTCAGGGCATGAGTTTCAGTGCATGAGATTCAGGGCATCAGTTTCAGAGCAGGAGTTTCATTGCATGAGTTTCACCGCATGAGATTCCGGGCATGAGATTCAGGGCAAGAGTTTCAGGGCAGGAGATTCACGGCTTGAGTTTAAGGTCATGAGATTTAGCGCATGAGATTCAGTGCATGAGTTTCAGGGCAGAAGTGTCAGGGCATGAGATTCAGGGCATGAGTTTCAGGGCAGGAGAATCAGGGCTTGATTTTCAGGGCATGAGATTCAGGGCATGAGTTTCAGGGCATGAGTTTCAGGGCAGGAGTTTCAGGGCATGTAATTTAGGGCATGAGATTCAGGGCATGAGTTTCAGGGCAGGAGTTTTTGAGCATGTAATTCAGGGCGTGAGTTTCAGTGCATGAGTTTCAGTGCATGAGATTGAGGGCAGGAGTTTCAAGGCATGAGATTCAGGGCATAAGTTTCAGGGCAGGAGAATCAGGGCTTGAGTTTCAGGGCATGAGATTCAGGGCATGAGATTCAGGGCATGAGATTCAGTACAAGGAGTTTCAAGGCATGAGATTCAGGGCATGAGTTTCAGTGCATGAGTTTGAGGGTTGGAGTTTCAAGACATGAGATTCAGGGCATGAGTTTCAGTGCATGAGTTTCAGTGCATGAGTTTGAGGGCAGGAGTTTCAAGGCTTGAGATTCAGGGCTTGAATTTCAGGGCATTAGATTCAGGGCAGGAATTTCAGGGCATGTGATTCAGATAATGAGTTTCTGGGCAGATGATTCAGGGCAGGAGTTTTAGGGCATGTGATTCAGGGCATGAGTTTCAGTGCATGATTTTCAGGGCAGGAGTTTCAGGGTATGAGATTTAGGGCATGAGTTTCAGTGCATGAGATTCAGGGCTTGAGTTTCAGGGCATGAGGTTCAGGGCATGAGTTTCAGTGCATGAGATTCAGGGCATCAGTTTCAGGGCAGGAGTTTCAGTGCATGAGTTTCACAGCATGAGATTCAGGGCATGAGATTCAGGGCATGAGATTTAGGGTAGGTGTTTCAGTGCAAGAGTTTCAGGGCATGAGATTCAGGGCATGAGTTTCAGGGCAGGAATTTCAGAGCATGACATTCAGGGCATGAGTTTCAGTGCAGGAGATTCACGGCTTGAGATTAAGCTCATGAGATTTAGCGCATGAGATTAGGTGCATGAGTTTCAGGGCAGAAGTATCAGGGAATGAGATTCAGGGCATGAGTTTCAGTGCAGAAGTTTCAGGGCATGTAATTCAGGGCGTGAGTTTCAGTGCATGAGATTGAGGGCAGGAGTTTCAAGGCATGAGATTCAGGGCATGAGTTTCAGAGCAGGAGAATCAGGGCATGAGCTTCAGGGCATGAGATTCAGGACAGGAGTTTCAAGGCTTGAGATTCAGGGCATGAGTTTCAGTGCATGAGTTTGAGGGCAGGAGTTTCAAGGCATGAGATTCAGGGCATGAGTTTCAGGGCATGAGATTCAGGGCAGGAAATTCAGGGCATGTGATTCAGATAATGAGTTTCTGGGCAGATGATTCAGGGCAGGAGTTTTAGGGCATGTGATTCAAGGAATGAGTTTCAGTGCATGAGTTTCAGGGCAGGAGTTTCAGGGTATGAGATTTAGGGCATGAGTTTCAGTGCATGAGGTTCAGGGCATGAGTTTCAGTGCATGAGATTCAGGGCATCAGTTTCAGGGCAGGAGTTTCAGTGCATGAGTTTCACGGCATGAGATTCAGGGCATGAGATTCAGGGCAAGAGTTTCAGGGCAGGAGATTCACGGCTTGAGTTTAAGGTCATGAGATTTAGCGCATGAGATTCAGTGCATGAGTTTCAGGGCAGAAGTTTCAGGGCATGAGATTCAGGGCATGAGTTTCAGGGCATTAGAATCAGGGCTTGACTTTCAGGGTATGAGATTCAGGGCATGAGTTTCAGGGCATGAGTTACAGGGCAGGAGTTTCAGGGCATGTAATTCGGGGCGTGAGTTTCAGTGCATGAGTTTCAGGGCATGAGATTCAGGACAGGTGTTTCAGTGCATGAGTTTCACGGCATGAGATTCAGGGCATGAGATTCAGGGCATGAGTTTTAGGGTAGGTGTTTCAGTGCAAGAGTTTCAGGGCATGAGATTCAGGGCATGAGATTCAGTGCATGAGTTTCAGGGCAGAAGTTTCAGGGCATGAGATTCAAGGCATGAGTTTCAGGGCAGGAGAATCAGGGCTTGAGTTTCAGGGCATGAGATTCAGTGCATGAATTTCAGGGCAGGAGTTTCAGGGCATGATTTTCAGTGCATGAGTTTCAGTGCATGAGTTTGAGGGCAGGAGATTCAAGGCATGAGATTCAGGGCATGAGTTTCAGGGCATGAGATTCAGGGCAGGTATTTCAGGGCATGTGATTCAAGGAATGAGTTTCAGTGCATGAAATTCAGGGCAGGAGTTTCAGGGTATGAGATTTAGGGCATGAGTTTCAGTGCATGAGATTCAGGGCTTGAGTTTCAGGGCATGAGGTTCAGGGCATGAGTTTCAGGGCATCATTTTCAGGGCAGGAGTTTCAGTGCATGAGTTTCACGGAATGAGATTCAGGGTATGACATTCAGGGCATGAGTTTCAGTGCAGGAGATTCACGGCTTGAGCTGAAGGTCATGAGATTTAGCACATGAGATACAGTGCATGAGTTTCAAGGCTGAAGTTTCAGGGCATGAGATTCAGGGCATGAGTTTCAGGGCAGGAGAATCAGGGCTTGAGTTTCAGGGCATGAGATTCAGGGCATGAGTTTCAGGGCAGGAGTTTCAGGGCATGTAATTCAGGGCGTGAGTTTCAGGGCATGAGTTTCAGTGCATGAGATTGAGGCATGAGTTTCAAGGCATGAGATTCAGGGCATGAGTTTCAGTGCAGGAGAATCAGGGCTTGAGTTTCAGGGCATGAGATTCAGGGCATGAGATTCACGGCATGAGATCAGGACAGGAGTTTCAAGGCTTGACATTCAGGGTATGAGTTTCAGTACATGAGTTTCAGTGCATGAGTTTGAGGGCAGGAGTTTCAAGGCATGAGATTCAGGGCATGAGTTTCAGGGCATGAGATTCAGGGCAGGAATTTCAGGGCATGTGATTCAGATAATGAGTTTCTGGGCAGATGATTCAGGGCAGGAGTTTTAGGGCATGTGATTCAAGGAATGAGTTTCGTTGCATGAGTTTCAGGGCAGGAGTTTCTGGGTATGAGATTTAGGGCATGAGTTTCAGTGCATGAGCTTCAGGGCTTGACTTTCAGGGCATGAGGTTCAGGGCATGAGTTTCAGTGCATGAGATTCAGGGCATCAGTTTCAGAGCAGGAGTTTCATTGCATGAGTTTCACCGCATGAGATTCCGGGCATGAGATTCAGGGCATGAGTTTTAGGGTCGGTGTTTCAGTGCAAGAGTTTCAGGGCATGAGATTCAGGGCAAGAGTTTCAGGGCAGGAGATTCACGGCTTGAGTTTAAGGTCATGAGATTTAGCGCATGAGATTCAGTGTATGAGTTTCAGGGCAGAAGTGTCAGGGCATGAGATTCAGGGCATGAGTTTCAGGGCAGGAGAATCAGGGCTTGAGTTTCAGGGCATGAGATTCAGGGCATGAGTTTCAGGGCATGAGTTTCAGGGCAGGAGTTTCAGGGCATGTAATTTAGGGCATGAGATTCAGGGCATGAGTTTCAGGGCAGGAGTTTCTGGGCATGTAATTCAGGGCGTGAGTTTCAGTGCATGAGATTGAGGGCAGGAGTTTCAAGGCATGAGATTCAGGGCATAAGTTTCAGGGCAGGAGAATCAGGGCTTGAGTTTCAGGGCATGAGATTCAGGGAATGAGATTCAGGGCATGAGATTCAGGACAAGGAGTTTCAAGGCATGAGATTCGGGGCATGAGTTTCAGTGCATGAGTTTGAGGGCAGGAGTTTCAAGACATGAGATTCAGTGCATGAGTTTCAGGGCATGAGATTCGGGGCAGGAATTTCAGGGCATGTGATTCAGATAATGAGTTTCTGGGCAGATGATTCAGGGCAGGAGTTTTAGGGCATGTGATTCAGGGCATGAGATTCAGGGCATGAGTTTCAGGGCAGGAGTTTCTGGGCATGTAATTCAGGGCGTGAGTTTCAGTGCATGAGATTGAGGGCAGGAGTTTCAAGGCATGAGATTCAGGGCATAAGTTTCAGGGCAGGAGAATCAGGGCTTGAGTTTCAGGGCATGAGATTCAGGGAATGAGATTCAGGGCATGAGATTCGGGGCATGAGTTTCAGTGCATGAGTTTGAGGGCAGGAGTTTCAAGACATGAGATTCAGTGCATGAGTTTCAGGGCATGAGATTCGGGGCAGGAATTTCAGGGCATGTGATTCAGATAATGTGTTTCTGGGCAGATGATTCAGGGCAGGAGTTTTAGGGCATGTGATTCAAGGAATAAGTTTCAGTGCATGAGTTTCAGGGCATGAGTTTCAGGGTATGAGATTTAGGGCATGAGTTTCAGTGCATGAGATTCAGGGCTGGAGTTTCAGGGCATTATGTTCAGGGCATGAGTTTCAGTGCATGAGATTCAGGGCATCAGTTTCAGGGCAGGAGTTTCAGTGCATGAGTTTCACGGGATGAGATTCAGGGCATGAGATTCAGGGCATGAGTTTCAGGGCAGGAATTTCAGGGCATGACATTCAGGGCATGTGGTTTAGGGCAGGTGTTTCTGTGCAAGAGTTTGAGGGCATGAGATTCACGGCATGAGATTCAGGTCATGAGTTTCAGGTCATGAGTATCAGTGCATGAGATTCACGACATGAGTTTCAGGGCATGGGTTTCAGGCCTGTGGTTTCAGGGCTTGAGATACAGGGTAGCAGTTTCAGGGCAGGAGATTCAGGGCAGGAGATTCAGGGCAGGTGTTTCAGTGCAAGTCTTTCAGTGCAAGAGTTTCAGGGCATGTCTTTCAGTGCATGAGTTTCAGGGCAGGAGTTTCAGAGCATGAGATTCAGGGCATGAGTTTCAGGGCAGGAGATTCCCGGCTTGAGTTCACGGTCATGAGATTTAGCGCATGAGATACAGTGCATGCGTTTCAGGGCAGAAGTTTCAGTGAATGAGATTCAGGGCATGAGTTTCAGGGCATGAGATTCAGGCCAGGAGTTTCAGTGCAGGAGAATCAGGGCTTGAGTTTCAGGGCATGAGATTCAGGGCATGAGATTCACGGCATGAGATCAGGACAGGAGTTTCAAGGCTTGACATTCAGGGTATGAGTTTCAGTACATGAGTTTCAGTGCATGAGTTTGAGGGCAGGAGTTTCAAGGCATGAGATTTAGGGCATGAGTTTCAGGGCATGAGATTCAGGGCAGGAATTTCAGGGCATGTGATTCAGATAATGAGTTTCTGGGCAGATGATTCAGGGCAGGAGTTTTAGGGCATGTGATTCAAGGAATGAGTTTCGTTGCATGAGTTTCAGGGCAGGAGTTTCTGGGTATGAGATTTAGGGCATGAGTTTCAGTGCATGAGCTTCAGGGCTTGACTTTCAGGGCATGAGGTTCAGGGCATGAGTTTCAGTGCATGAGATTCAGGGCATCAGTTTCAGAGCAGGAGTTTCAGTGCATGAGTTTCACCGCATGAGATTCCGGGCATGAGATTCAGGGCATGAGTTTTAGGGTCGGTGTTTCAGTGCAAGAGTTTCAGGGAATGAGATTCAGGGCAAGAGTTTCAGGGCAGGAGATTCACGGCTTGAGTTTAAGGTCATGAGATTTAGCGCATGAGATTCAGTGCATGAGATTCAGGGCAGAAGTGTCAGGGCATGAGATTCAGGGCATGAGTTTCAGGGCAGGAGAATCAGGGCTTGAGTTTCAGGGCATGAGATTCAGGGCATGAGTTTCAGAGCATGAGTTTCAGGGCAGGAGCTTCAGGGCATGTAATTTAGGGCATGAGATTCAGGGCATGAGTTTCAGGGCAGGAGTTTCTGGGCATGTAATTCAGGGCGTGAGTTTCAGTGCATGAGTTTCAGTGCACGAGATTGAGAGCAGGAGTTTCAAGGCATGAGATTCAGGGCATAAGTTTCAGGGCAGGAGAATCAGGGCTTGAGTTTCAGGGCATGAGATTCAGGGCATGAGATTCAGGGCATGAGATTCGGGGCAGGAATTTCAGGGCATGTGATTCAGATAATGAGTTTCTGGGCAGATGATTCAGGGCAGGAGTTTTAGGGCATGTGATTCAAGGAATAAGTTTCAGTGCATGAGTTTCAGGGCATGAGTTTCAGGGTATGAGATTTAGGGCATGAGTTTCAGTGCATGAGATTCAGGGCTGGAGTTTCAGGGCATTATGTTCAGGGCATGAGTTTCAGTGCATGAGATTCAGGGCATCAGTTTCAGGGCAGGAGTTTCAGTGCATGAGTTTCACGGGATGAGATTCAGGGCATGAGTTTCAGGGCAGGAATTTCAGGGCATGACATTCAGGGCATGTGGTTTAGGGCAGGTGTTTCTGTGCAAGAGTTTGAGGGCATGAGATTCACGGCATGAGATTCAGGGCATGAGTTTCAGGTCATGAGTTTCAGTGCATGAGATTCACGACATGTCTTTCAGTGCATGAGTTTCAGGGCAGGAGTTTCAGAGCATGAGATTCAGGGCATGAGTTTCAGGGCAGGAGATTCCCGGCTTGAGTTCACGGTCATGAGATTTAGCGCATGAGATTCAGTGCATGCGTTTCAGGGCAGAAGTTTCAGTGCATGAGATTCAGGGCATGAGTTTCAGGGCATGAGATTCAGGCCAGGAGTTTCAGGGCATGTGATTCAGATAATGAGTTTCTGGGCAGATGATTCAGGGCAGGAGTTTTAGGGCATGTGATTCAAGGAATGAGTTTCGTTGCATGAGTTTCAGGGCAGGAGTTTCTGGGTATGAGATTTAGGGCATGAGTTTCAGTGCATGAGCTTCAGGGCTTGACTTTCAGGGCATGAGGTTCAGGGCATGAGTTTCAGTGCATGAGATTCAGGGCATCAGTTTCAGAGCAGGAGTTTCATTGCATGAGTTTCACCGCATGAGATTCCGGGCATGAGATTCAGGGCATGAGTTTTAGGGTCGGTGTTTCAGTGCAAGAGTTTCAGGGCATGAGATTCAGGGCAAGAGTTTCAGGGCAGGAGATTCACGGCTTGAGTTTAAGGTCATGAGATTTAGCGCATGAGATTCAGTGTATGAGTTTCAGGGCAGAAGTGTCAGGGCATGAGATTCAGGGCATGAGTTTCAGGGCAGGAGAATCAGGGCTTGAGTTTCAGGGCATGAGATTCAGGGCATGAGTTTCAGGGCATGAGTTTCAGGGCAGGAGTTTCAGGGCATGTAATTTAGGGCATGAGATTCAGGGCATGAGTTTCAGGGCAGGAGTTTCTGGGCATGTAATTCAGGGCGTGAGTTTCAGTGCATGAGATTGAGGGCAGGAGTTTCAAGGCATGAGATTCAGGGCATAAGTTTCAGGGCAGGAGAATCAGGGCTTGAGTTTCAGGGCATGAGATTCAGGGAATGAGATTCAGGGCATGAGATTCAGGACAAGGAGTTTCAAGGCATGAGATTCGGGGCATGAGTTTCAGTGCATGAGTTTGAGGGCAGGAGTTTCAAGACATGAGATTCAGTGCATGAGTTTCAGGGCATGAGATTCGGGGCAGGAATTTCAGGGCATGTGATTCAGATAATGAGTTTCTGGGCAGATGATTCAGGGCAGGAGTTTTAGGGCATGTGATTCAGGGCATGAGATTCAGGGCATGAGTTTCAGGGCAGGAGTTTCTGGGCATGTAATTCAGGGCGTGAGTTTCAGTGCATGAGATTGAGGGCAGGAGTTTCAAGGCATGAGATTCAGGGCATAAGTTTCAGGGCAGGAGAATCAGGGCTTGAGTTTCAGGGCATGAGATTCAGGGAATGAGATTCAGGGCATGAGATTCAGGACAAGGAGTTTCAAGGCATGAGATTCGGGGCATGAGTTTCAGTGCATGAGTTTGAGGGCAGGAGTTTCAAGACATGAGATTCAGTGCATGAGTTTCAGGGCATGAGATTCGGGGCAGGAATTTCAGGGCATGTGATTCAGATAATGAGTTTCTGGGCA
The DNA here is from genome assembly GCF_030028105.1 of Mobula birostris. NCBI lineage: Eukaryota > Metazoa > Chordata > Chondrichthyes > Myliobatiformes > Myliobatidae > Mobula > Mobula birostris. The sequence continues at coordinate 17,178 of NW_027274891.1, forward strand.
GATGATTCAGGGCAGGAGTTTTAGGGCATGTGATTCAAGGAATAAGTTTCAGTGCATGAGTTTCAGGGCATGAGTTTCAGGGTATGAGATTTAGGGCATGAGTTTCAGTGCATGAGATTCAGGGCTGGAGTTTCAGGGCATTATGTTCAGGGCATGAGTTTCAGTGCATGAGATTCAGGGCATCAGTTTCAGGGCAGGAGTTTCAGTGCATGAGTTTCACGGGATGAGATTCAGGGCATGAGATTCAGGGCATGAGTTTCAGGGCAGGAATTTCAGGGCATGACATTCAGGGCATGTGGTTTAGGGCAGGTGTTTCTGTGCAAGAGTTTGAGGGCATGAGATTCACGGCATGAGATTCAGGTCATGAGTTTCAGGTCATGAGTATCAGTGCATGAGATTCACGACATGAGTTTCAGGGCATGGGTTTCAGGCCTGTGGTTTCAGGGCTTGAGATACAGGGTAGCAGTTTCAGGGCAGGAGATTCAGGGCAGGAGATTCAGGGCAGGTGTTTCAGTGCAAGTCTTTCAGTGCAAGAGTTTCAGGGCATGTCTTTCAGTGCATGAGTTTCAGGGCAGGAGTTTCAGAGCATGAGATTCAGGGCATGAGTTTCAGGGCAGGAGATTCCCGGCTTGAGTTCACGGTCATGAGATTTAGCGCATGAGATACAGTGCATGCGTTTCAGGGCAGAAGTTTCAGTGAATGAGATTCAGGGCATGAGTTTCAGGGCATGAGATTCAGGCCAGGAGTTTCAGTGCAGGAGAATCAGGGCTTGAGTTTCAGGGCATGAGATTCAGGGCATGAGATTCACGGCATGAGATCAGGACAGGAGTTTCAAGGCTTGACATTCAGGGTATGAGTTTCAGTACATGAGTTTCAGTGCATGAGTTTGAGGGCAGGAGTTTCAAGGCATGAGATTTAGGGCATGAGTTTCAGGGCATGAGATTCAGGGCAGGAATTTCAGGGCATGTGATTCAGATAATGAGTTTCTGGGCAGATGATTCAGGGCAGGAGTTTTAGGGCATGTGATTCAAGGAATGAGTTTCGTTGCATGAGTTTCAGGGCAGGAGTTTCTGGGTATGAGATTTAGGGCATGAGTTTCAGTGCATGAGCTTCAGGGCTTGACTTTCAGGGCATGAGGTTCAGGGCATGAGTTTCAGTGCATGAGATTCAGGGCATCAGTTTCAGAGCAGGAGTTTCATTGCATGAGTTTCACCGCATGAGATTCCGGGCATGAGATTCAGGGCATGAGTTTTAGGGTCGGTGTTTCAGTGCAAGAGTTTCAGGGCATGAGATTCAGGGCAAGAGTTTCAGGGCAGGAGATTCACGGCTTGAGTTTAAGGTCATGAGATTTAGCGCATGAGATTCAGTGTATGAGTTTCAGGGCAGAAGTGTCAGGGCATGAGATTCAGGGCATGAGTTTCAGGGCAGGAGAATCAGGGCTTGAGTTTCAGGGCATGAGATTCAGGGCATGAGTTTCAGGGCATGAGTTTCAGGGCAGGAGTTTCAGGGCATGTAATTTAGGGCATGAGATTCAGGGCATGAGTTTCAGGGCAGGAGTTTCTGGGCATGTAATTCAGGGCGTGAGTTTCAGTGCATGAGATTGAGGGCAGGAGTTTCAAGGCATGAGATTCAGGGCATAAGTTTCAGGGCAGGAGAATCAGGGCTTGAGTTTCAGGGCATGAGATTCAGGGAATGAGATTCGGGGCATGAGTTTCAGTGCATGAGTTTGAGGGCAGGAGTTTCAAGACATGAGATTCAGTGCATGAGTTTCAGGGCATGAGATTCGGGGCAGGAATTTCAGGGCATGTGATTCAGATAATGAGTTTCTGGGCAGATGATTCAGGGCAGGAGTTTTAGGGCATGTGATTCAGGGCATGAGATTCAGGGCATGAGTTTCAGGGCAGGAGTTTCTGGGCATGTAATTCAGGGCGTGAGTTTCAGTGCATGAGATTGAGGGCAGGAGTTTCAAGGCATGAGATTCAGGGCATAAGTTTCAGGGCAGGAGAATCAGGGCTTGAGTTTCAGGGCATGAGATTCAGGGAATGAGATTCAGGGCATGAGATTCAGGACAAGGAGTTTCAAGGCATGAGATTCGGGGCATGAGTTTCAGTGCATGAGTTTGAGGGCAGGAGTTTCAAGACATGAGATTCAGTGCATGAGTTTCAGGGCATGAGATTCGGGGCAGGAATTTCAGGGCATGTGATTCAGATAATGAGTTTCTGGGCAGATGATTCAGGGCAGGAGTTTTAGGGCATGTGATTCAAGGAATAAGTTTCAGTGCATGAGTTTCAGGGCATGAGTTTCAGGGTATGAGATTTAGGGCATGAGTTTCAGTGCATGAGATTCAGGGCTGGAGTTTCAGGGCATTATGTTCAGGGCATGAGTTTCAGTGCATGAGATTCAGGGCATCAGTTTCAGGGCAGGAGTTTCAGTGCATGAGTTTCACGGGATGAGATTCAGGGCATGAGATTCAGGGCATGAGTTTCAGGGCAGGAATTTCAGGGCATGACATTCAGGGCATGTGGTTTAGGGCAGGTGTTTCTGTGCAAGAGTTTGAGGGCATGAGATTCACGGCATGAGATTCAGGTCATGAGTTTCAGGTCATGAGTATCAGTGCATGAGATTCACGACATGAGTTTCAGGGCATGGGTTTCAGGCCTGTGGTTTCAGGGCTTGAGATACAGGGTAGCAGTTTCAGGGCAGGAGATTCAGGGCAGGAGATTCAGGGCAGGTGTTTCAGTGCAAGTCTTTCAGTGCAAGAGTTTCAGGGCATGTCTTTCAGTGCATGAGTTTCAGGGCAGGAGTTTCAGAGCATGAGATTCAGGGCATGAGTTTCAGGGCAGGAGATTCCCGGCTTGAGTTCACGGTCATGAGATTTAGCGCATGAGATACAGTGCATGCGTTTCAGGGCAGAAGTTTCAGTGAATGAGATTCAGGGCATGAGTTTCAGGGCATGAGATTCAGGCCAGGAGTTTCAGTGCAGGAGAATCAGGGCTTGAGTTTCAGGGCATGAGATTCAGGGCATGAGATTCACGGCATGAGATCAGGACAGGAGTTTCAAGGCTTGACATTCAGGGTATGAGTTTCAGTACATGAGTTTCAGTGCATGAGTTTGAGGGCAGGAGTTTCAAGGCATGAGATTTAGGGCATGAGTTTCAGGGCATGAGATTCAGGGCAGGAATTTCAGGGCATGTGATTCAGATAATGAGTTTCTGGGCAGATGATTCAGGGCAGGAGTTTTAGGGCATGTGATTCAAGGAATGAGTTTCGTTGCATGAGTTTCAGGGCAGGAGTTTCTGGGTATGAGATTTAGGGCATGAGTTTCAGTGCATGAGCTTCAGGGCTTGACTTTCAGGGCATGAGGTTCAGGGCATGAGTTTCAGTGCATGAGATTCAGGGCATCAGTTTCAGAGCAGGAGTTTCAGTGCATGAGTTTCACCGCATGAGATTCCGGGCATGAGATTCAGGGCATGAGTTTTAGGGTCGGTGTTTCAGTGCAAGAGTTTCAGGGAATGAGATTCAGGGCAAGAGTTTCAGGGCAGGAGATTCACGGCTTGAGTTTAAGGTCATGAGATTTAGCGCATGAGATTCAGTGCATGAGATTCAGGGCAGAAGTGTCAGGGCATGAGATTCAGGGCATGAGTTTCAGGGCAGGAGAATCAGGGCTTGAGTTTCAGGGCATGAGATTCAGGGCATGAGTTTCAGAGCATGAGTTTCAGGGCAGGAGCTTCAGGGCATGTAATTTAGGGCATGAGATTCAGGGCATGAGTTTCAGGGCAGGAGTTTCTGGGCATGTAATTCAGGGCGTGAGTTTCAGTGCATGAGTTTCAGTGCACGAGATTGAGAGCAGGAGTTTCAAGGCATGAGATTCAGGGCATAAGTTTCAGGGCAGGAGAATCAGGGCTTGAGTTTCAGGGCATGAGATTCAGGGCATGAGATTCAGGGCATGAGATTCGGGGCAGGAATTTCAGGGCATGTGATTCAGATAATGAGTTTCTGGGCAGATGATTCAGGGCAGGAGTTTTAGGGCATGTGATTCAAGGAATAAGTTTCAGTGCATGAGTTTCAGGGCATGAGTTTCAGGGTATGAGATTTAGGGCATGAGTTTCAGTGCATGAGATTCAGGGCTGGAGTTTCAGGGCATTATGTTCAGGGCATGAGTTTCAGTGCATGAGATTCAGGGCATCAGTTTCAGGGCAGGAGTTTCAGTGCATGAGTTTCACGGGATGAGATTCAGGGCATGAGTTTCAGGGCAGGAATTTCAGGGCATGACATTCAGGGCATGTGGTTTAGGGCAGGTGTTTCTGTGCAAGAGTTTGAGGGCATGAGATTCACGGCATGAGATTCAGGGCATGAGTTTCAGGTCATGAGTTTCAGTGCATGAGATTCACGACATGTCTTTCAGTGCATGAGTTTCAGGGCAGGAGTTTCAGAGCATGAGATTCAGGGCATGAGTTTCAGGGCAGGAGATTCCCGGCTTGAGTTCACGGTCATGAGATTTAGCGCATGAGATTCAGTGCATGCGTTTCAGGGCAGAAGTTTCAGTGCATGAGATTCAGGGCATGAGTTTCAGGGCATGAGATTCAGGCCAGGAGTTTCAGGGCATGTGATTCAGATAATGAGTTTCTGGGCAGATGATTCAGGGCAGGAGTTTTAGGGCATGTGATTCAAGGAATGAGTTTCGTTGCATGAGTTTCAGGGCAGGAGTTTCTGGGTATGAGATTTAGGGCATGAGTTTCAGTGCATGAGCTTCAGGGCTTGACTTTCAGGGCATGAGGTTCAGGGCATGAGTTTCAGTGCATGAGATTCAGGGCATCAGTTTCAGAGCAGGAGTTTCATTGCATGAGTTTCACCGCATGAGATTCCGGGCATGAGATTCAGGGCATGAGTTTTAGGGTCGGTGTTTCAGTGCAAGAGTTTCAGGGCATGAGATTCAGGGCAAGAGTTTCAGGGCAGGAGATTCACGGCTTGAGTTTAAGGTCATGAGATTTAGCGCATGAGATTCAGTGTATGAGTTTCAGGGCAGAAGTGTCAGGGCATGAGATTCAGGGCATGAGTTTCAGGGCAGGAGAATCAGGGCTTGAGTTTCAGGGCATGAGATTCAGGGCATGAGTTTCAGGGCATGAGTTTCAGGGCAGGAGTTTCAGGGCATGTAATTTAGGGCATGAGATTCAGGGCATGAGTTTCAGGGCAGGAGTTTCTGGGCATGTAATTCAGGGCGTGAGTTTCAGTGCATGAGATTGAGGGCAGGAGTTTCAAGGCATGAGATTCAGGGCATAAGTTTCAGGGCAGGAGAATCAGGGCTTGAGTTTCAGGGCATGAGATTCAGGGAATGAGATTCAGGGCATGAGATTCAGGACAAGGAGTTTCAAGGCATGAGATTCGGGCATGAGTTTCAGTGCATGAGTTTGAGGGCAGGAGTTTCAAGACATGAGATTCAGTGCATGAGTTTCAGGGCATGAGATTCGGGGCAGGAATTTCAGGGCATGTGATTCAGATAATGAGTTTCTGGGCAGATGATTCAGGGCAGGAGTTTTAGGGCATGTGATTCAGGGCATGAGATTCAGGGCATGAGTTTCAGGGCAGGAGTTTCTGGGCATGTAATTCAGGGCGTGAGTTTCAGTGCATGAGATTGAGGGCAGGAGTTTCAAGGCATGAGATTCAGGGCATAAGTTTCAGGGCAGGAGAATCAGGGCTTGAGTTTCAGGGCATGAGATTCAGGGAATGAGATTCAGGGCATGAGATTCAGGACAAGGAGTTTCAAGGCATGAGATTCGGGGCATGAGTTTCAGTGCATGAGTTTGAGGGCAGGAGTTTCAAGACATGAGATTCAGTGCATGAGTTTCAGGGCATGAGATTCGGGGCAGGAATTTCAGGGCATGTGATTCAGATAATGAGTTTCTGGGCAGATGATTCAGGGCAGGAGTTTTAGGGCATGTGATTCAAGGAATAAGTTTCAGTGCATGAGTTTCAGGGCATGAGTTTCAGGGTATGAGATTTAGGGCATGAGTTTCAGTGCATGAGATTCAGGGCTGGAGTTTCAGGGCATTATGTTCAGGGCATGAGTTTCAGTGCATGAGATTCAGGGCATCAGTTTCAGGGCAGGAGTTTCAGTGCATGAGTTTCACGGGATGAGATTCAGGGCATGAGATTCAGGGCATGAGTTTCAGGGCAGGAATTTCAGGGCATGACATTCAGGGCATGTGGTTTAGGGCAGGTGTTTCTGTGCAAGAGTTTGAGGGCATGAGATTCACGGCATGAGATTCAGGTCATGAGTTTCAGGTCATGAGTATCAGTGCATGAGATTCACGACATGAGTTTCAGGGCATGGGTTTCAGGCCTGTGGTTTCAGGGCTTGAGATACAGGGTAGCAGTTTCAGGGCAGGAGATTCAGGGCAGGAGATTCAGGGCAGGTGTTTCAGTGCAAGTCTTTCAGTGCAAGAGTTTCAGGGCATGTCTTTCAGTGCATGAGTTTCAGGGCAGGAGTTTCAGAGCATGAGATTCAGGGCATGAGTTTCAGGGCAGGAGATTCCCGGCTTGAGTTCACGGTCATGAGATTTAGCGCATGAGATACAGTGCATGCGTTTCAGGGCAGAAGTTTCAGTGAATGAGATTCAGGGCATGAGTTTCAGGGCATGAGATTCAGGCCAGGAGTTTCAGTGCAGGAGAATCAGGGCTTGAGTTTCAGGGCATGAGATTCAGGGCATGAGATTCACGGCATGAGATCAGGACAGGAGTTTCAAGGCTTGACATTCAGGGTATGAGTTTCAGTACATGAGTTTCAGTGCATGAGTTTGAGGGCAGGAGTTTCAAGGCATGAGATTTAGGGCATGAGTTTCAGGGCATGAGATTCAGGGCAGGAATTTCAGGGCATGTGATTCAGATAATGAGTTTCTGGGCAGATGATTCAGGGCAGGAGTTTTAGGGCATGTGATTCAAGGAATGAGTTTCGTTGCATGAGTTTCAGGGCAGGAGTTTCTGGGTATGAGATTTAGGGCATGAGTTTCAGTGCATGAGCTTCAGGGCTTGACTTTCAGGGCATGAGGTTCAGGGCATGAGTTTCAGTGCATGAGATTCAGGGCATCAGTTTCAGAGCAGGAGTTTCATTGCATGAGTTTCACCGCATGAGATTCCGGGCATGAGATTCAGGGCATGAGTTTTAGGGTCGGTGTTTCAGTGCAAGAGTTTCAGGGCATGAGATTCAGGGCAAGAGTTTCAGGGCAGGAGATTCACGGCTTGAGTTTAAGGTCATGAGATTTAGCGCATGAGATTCAGTGTATGAGTTTCAGGGCAGAAGTGTCAGGGCATGAGATTCAGGGCATGAGTTTCAGGGCAGGAGAATCAGGGCTTGAGTTTCAGGGCATGAGATTCAGGGCATGAGTTTCAGGGCATGAGTTTCAGGGCAGGAGTTTCAGGGCATGTAATTTAGGGCATGAGATTCAGGGCATGAGTTTCAGGGCAGGAGTTTCTGGGCATGTAATTCAGGGCGTGAGTTTCAGTGCATGAGATTGAGGGCAGGAGTTTCAAGGCATGAGATTCAGGGCATAAGTTTCAGGGCAGGAGAATCAGGGCTTGAGTTTCAGGGCATGAGATTCAGGGAATGAGATTCGGGGCATGAGTTTCAGTGCATGAGTTTGAGGGCAGGAGTTTCAAGACATGAGATTCAGTGCATGAGTTTCAGGGCATGAGATTCGGGGCAGGAATTTCAGGGCATGTGATTCAGATAATGAGTTTCTGGGCAGATGATTCAGGGCAGGAGTTTTAGGGCATGTGATTCAGGGCATGAGATTCAGGGCATGAGTTTCAGGGCAGGAGTTTCTGGGCATGTAATTCAGGGCGTGAGTTTCAGTGCATGAGATTGAGGGCAGGAGTTTCAAGGCATGAGATTCAGGGCATAAGTTTCAGGGCAGGAGAATCAGGGCTTGAGTTTCAGGGCATGAGATTCAGGGAATGAGATTCAGGGCATGAGATTCAGGACAAGGAGTTTCAAGGCATGAGATTCGGGGCATGAGTTTCAGTGCATGAGTTTGAGGGCAGGAGTTTCAAGACATGAGATTCAGTGCATGAGTTTCAGGGCATGAGATTCGGGGCAGGAATTTCAGGGCATGTGATTCAGATAATGAGTTTCTGGGCAGATGATTCAGGGCAGGAGTTTTAGGGCATGTGATTCAAGGAATAAGTTTCAGTGCATGAGTTTCAGGGCATGAGTTTCAGGGTATGAGATTTAGGGCATGAGTTTCAGTGCATGAGATTCAGGGCTGGAGTTTCAGGGCATTATGTTCAGGGCATGAGTTTCAGTGCATGAGATTCAGGGCATCAGTTTCAGGGCAGGAGTTTCAGTGCATGAGTTTCACGGGATGAGATTCAGGGCATGAGATTCAGGGCATGAGTTTCAGGGCAGGAATTTCAGGGCATGACATTCAGGGCATGTGGTTTAGGGCAGGTGTTTCTGTGCAAGAGTTTGAGGGCATGAGATTCACGGCATGAGATTCAGGTCATGAGTTTCAGGTCATGAGTATCAGTGCATGAGATTCACGACATGAGTTTCAGGGCATGGGTTTCAGGCCTGTGGTTTCAGGGCTTGAGATACAGGGTAGCAGTTTCAGGGCAGGAGATTCAGGGCAGGAGATTCAGGGCAGGTGTTTCAGTGCAAGTCTTTCAGTGCAAGAGTTTCAGGGCATGTCTTTCAGTGCATGAGTTTCAGGGCAGGAGTTTCAGAGCATGAGATTCAGGGCATGAGTTTCAGGGCAGGAGATTCCCGGCTTGAGTTCACGGTCATGAGATTTAGCGCATGAGATACAGTGCATGCGTTTCAGGGCAGAAGTTTCAGTGAATGAGATTCAGGGCATGAGTTTCAGGGCATGAGATTCAGGCCAGGAGTTTCAGTGCAGGAGAATCAGGGCTTGAGTTTCAGGGCATGAGATTCAGGGCATGAGATTCACGGCATGAGATCAGGACAGGAGTTTCAAGGCTTGACATTCAGGGTATGAGTTTCAGTACATGAGTTTCAGTGCATGAGTTTGAGGGCAGGAGTTTCAAGGCATGAGATTTAGGGCATGAGTTTCAGGGCATGAGATTCAGGGCAGGAATTTCAGGGCATGTGATTCAGATAATGAGTTTCTGGGCAGATGATTCAGGGCAGGAGTTTTAGGGCATGTGATTCAAGGAATGAGTTTCGTTGCATGAGTTTCAGGGCAGGAGTTTCTGGGTATGAGATTTAGGGCATGAGTTTCAGTGCATGAGCTTCAGGGCTTGACTTTCAGGGCATGAGGTTCAGGGCATGAGTTTCAGTGCATGAGATTCAGGGCATCAGTTTCAGAGCAGGAGTTTCAGTGCATGAGTTTCACCGCATGAGATTCCGGGCATGAGATTCAGGGCATGAGTTTTAGGGTCGGTGTTTCAGTGCAAGAGTTTCAGGGAATGAGATTCAGGGCAAGAGTTTCAGGGCAGGAGATTCACGGCTTGAGTTTAAGGTCATGAGATTTAGCGCATGAGATTCAGTGCATGAGATTCAGGGCAGAAGTGTCAGGGCATGAGATTCAGGGCATGAGTTTCAGGGCAGGAGAATCAGGGCTTGAGTTTCAGGGCATGAGATTCAGGGCATGAGTTTCAGAGCATGAGTTTCAGGGCAGGAGCTTCAGGGCATGTAATTTAGGGCATGAGATTCAGGGCATGAGTTTCAGGGCAGGAGTTTCTGGGCATGTAATTCAGGGCGTGAGTTTCAGTGCATGAGTTTCAGTGCACGAGATTGAGAGCAGGAGTTTCAAGGCATGAGATTCAGGGCATAAGTTTCAGGGCAGGAGAATCAGGGCTTGAGTTTCAGGGCATGAGATTCAGGGAATGAGATTCGGGGCATGAGTTTCAGTGCATGAGTTTGAGGGCAGGAGTTTCAAGACATGAGATTCAGTGCATGAGTTTCAGGGCATGAGATTCGGGGCAGGAATTTCAGGGCATGTGATTCAGATAATGAGTTTCTGGGCAGATGATTCAGGGCAGGAGTTTTAGGGCATGTGATTCAGGGCATGAGATTCAGGGCATGAGTTTCAGGGCATGAGTTTCAGGGCATGAGTTTCAGGGCAGGAGTTTCAGGGCATGTAATTTAGGGCATGAGATTCAGGGCATGAGTTTCAGGGCAGGAGTTTCTGGGCATGTAATTCAGGGCGTGAGTTTCAGTGCATGAGATTGAGGGCAGGAGTTTCAGGGCATGTGATTCAGATAATGAGTTTCTGGGCAGATGATTCAGGGCAGGAGTTTTAGGGCATGTGATTCAAGGAATGAGTTTCGTTGCATGAGTTTCAGGGCAGGAGTTTCTGGGTATGAGATTTAGGGCATGAGTTTCAGTGCATGAGCTTCAGGGCTTGACTTTCAGGGCATGAGGTTCAGGGCATGAGTTTCAGTGCATGAGATTCAGGGCATCAGTTTCAGAGCAGGAGTTTCATTGCATGAGTTTCACCGCATGAGATTCCGGGCATGAGATTCAGGGCATGAGTTTTAGGGTCGGTGTTTCAGTGCAAGAGTTTCAGGGCATGAGATTCAGGGCAAGAGTTTCAGGGCAGGAGATTCACGGCTTGAGTTTAAGGTCATGAGATTTAGCGCATGAGATTCAGTGTATGAGTTTCAGGGCAGAAGTGTCAGGGCATGAGATTCAGGGCATGAGTTTCAGGGCAGGAGAATCAGGGCTTGAGTTTCAGGGCATGAGATTCAGGGCATGAGTTTCAGGGCATGAGTTTCAGGGCAGGAGTTTCAGGGCATGTAATTTAGGGCATGAGATTCAGGGCATGAGTTTCAGGGCAGGAGTTTCTGGGCATGTAATTCAGGGCGTGAGTTTCAGTGCATGAGATTGAGGGCAGGAGTTTCAAGGCATGAGATTCAGGGCATAAGTTTCAGGGCAGGAGAATCAGGGCTTGAGTTTCAGGGCATGAGATTCAGGGAATGAGATTCAGGGCATGAGATTCAGGACAAGGAGTTTCAAGGCATGAGATTCGGGGCATGAGTTTCAGTGCATGAGTTTGAGGGCAGGAGTTTCAAGACATGAGATTCAGTGCATGAGTTTCAGGGCATGAGATTCGGGGCAGGAATTTCAGGGCATGTGATTCAGATAATGAGTTTCTGGGCAGATGATTCAGGGCAGGAGTTTTAGGGCATGTGATTCAGGGCATGAGATTCAGGGCATGAGTTTCAGGGCAGGAGTTTCTGGGCATGTAATTCAGGGCGTGAGTTTCAGTGCATGAGATTGAGGGCAGGAGTTTCAAGGCATGAGATTCAGGGCATAAGTTTCAGGGCAGGAGAATCAGGGCTTGAGTTTCAGGGCATGAGATTCAGGGAATGAGATTCAGGGCATGAGATTCAGGACAAGGAGTTTCAAGGCATGAGATTCGGGGCATGAGTTTCAGTGCATGAGTTTGAGGGCAGGAGTTTCAAGACATGAGATTCAGTGCATGAGTTTCAGGGCATGAGATTCGGGGCAGGAATTTCAGGGCATGTGATTCAGATAATGAGTTTCTGGGCAGATGATTCAGGGCAGGAGTTTTAGGGCATGTGATTCAAGGAATAAGTTTCAGTGCATGAGTTTCAGGGCATGAGTTTCAGGGTATGAGATTTAGGGCATGAGATTCAGTGCATGAGATTCAGGGCTGGAGTTTCAGGGCATTATGTTCAGGGCATGAGTTTCAGTGCATGAGATTCAGGGCATCAGTTTCAGGGCAGGAGTTTCAGTGCATGAGTTTCACGGGATGAGATTCAGGGCATGAGATTCAGGGCATGAGTTTCAGGGCAGGAATTTCAGGGCATGACATTCAGGGCATGTGGTTTAGGGCAGGTGTTTCTGTGCAAGAGTTTGAGGGCATGAGATTCACGGCATGAGATTCAGGTCATGAGTTTCAGGTCATGAGTATCAGTGCATGAGATTCACGACATGAGTTTCAGGGCATGGGTTTCAGGCCTGTGGTTTCAGGGCTTGAGATACAGGGTAGCAGTTTCAGGGCAGGAGATTCAGGGCAGGAGATTCAGGGCAGGTGTTTCAGTGTAAGTCTTTCAGTGCAAGAGTTTCAGGGCATGTCTTTCAGTGCATGAGTTTCAGGGCAGGAGTTTCAGAGCATGAGATTCAGGGCATGAGTTTCAGGGCAGGAGATTCCCGGCTTGAGTTCACGGTCATGAGATTTAGCGCATGAGATACAGTGCATGCGTTTCAGGGCAGAAGTTTCAGTGAATGAGATTCAGGGCATGAGTTTCAGGGCATGAGATTCAGGCCAGGAGTTTCAGTGCAGGAGAATCAGGGCTTGAGTTTCAGGGCATGAGATTCAGGGCATGAGATTCACGGCATGAGATCAGGACAGGAGTTTCAAGGCTTGACATTCAGGGTATGAGTTTCAGTACATGAGTTTCAGTGCATGAGTTTGAGGGCAGGAGTTTCAAGGCATGAGATTTAGGGCATGAGTTTCAGGGCATGAGATTCAGGGCAGGAATTTCAGGGCATGTGATTCAGATAATGAGTTTCTGGGCAGATGATTCAGGGCAGGAGTTTTAGGGCATGTGATTCAAGGAATGAGTTTCGTTGCATGAGTTTCAGGGCAGGAGTTTCTGGGTATGAGATTTAGGGCATGAGTTTCAGTGCATGAGCTTCAGGGCTTGACTTTCAGGGCATGAGGTTCAGGGCATGAGTTTCAGTGCATGAGATTCAGGGCATCAGTTTCAGAGCAGGAGTTTCAGTGCATGAGTTTCACCGCATGAGATTCCGGGCATGAGATCCAGGGCATGAGTTTTAGGGTCGGTGTTTCAGTGCAAGAGTTTCAGGGAATGAGATTCAGGGCAAGAGTTTCAGGGCAGGAGATTCACGGCTTGAGTTTAAGGTCATGAGATTTAGCGCATGAGATTCAGTGCATGAGATTCAGGGCAGAAGTGTCAGGGCATGAGATTCAGGGCATGAGTTTCAGGGCAGGAGAATCAGGGCTTGAGTTTCAGGGCATGAGATTCAGGGCATGAGTTTCAGAGCATGAGTTTCAGGGCAGGAGTTTCAGGGCATGTAATTTAGGGCATGAGATTCAGGGCATGAGTTTCAGGGCAGGAGTTTCTGGGCATGTAATTCAGGGCGTGAGTTTCAGTGCATGAGTTTCAGTGCACGAGATTGAGGGCAGGAGTTTCAAGGCATGAGATTCAGGGCATAAGTTTCAGGGCAGGAGAATCAGGGCTTGAGTTTCAGGGCATGAGATTCAGGGCATGAGATTCAGGGCATGAGATTCGGGGCAGGAATTTCAGAGCATGTGATTCAGATAATGAGTTTCTGGGCAGATGATTCAGGGCAGGAGTTTTAGGGCATGTGATTCAAGGAATAAGTTTCAGTGCATGAGTTTCAGGGCATGAGTTTCAGGGTATGAGATTTAGGGCATGAGTTTCAGTGCATGAGATTCAGGGCTGGAGTTTCAGGGCATTATGTTCAGGGCATGAGTTTCAGTGCATGAGATTCAGGGCATCAGTTTCAGGGCAGGAGTTTCAGTGCATGAGTTTCACGGGATGAGATTCAGGGCATGAGATTCAGGGCATGAGTTTCAGGGCAGGAATTTCAGGGCATGACATTCAGGGAATGTGGTTTAGGGCAGCTGTTTCTGTGCAAGAGTTTGAGGGCATGAGATTCACGGCATGAGATTCAGGGCATGAGTTTCAGGTCATGAGTTTCAGTGCATGAGATTCACGACATGTCTTTCAGTGCATGAGTTTCAGGGCAGGAGTTTCAGAGCATGAGATTCAGGGCATGAGTTTCAGGGCAGGAGATTCCCGGCTTGAGTTCACGGTCATGAGATTTAGCGCATGAGATTCAGTGCATGCGTTTCAGGGCAGAAGTTTCAGTGCATGAGATTCAGGGCATGAGTTTCAGGGCATGAGATTCAGGCCAGGAGTTTCAGGGCACGTAATTCAGGGCGTGAGTTTCAGGATATGAGATTCATAGCATGAGTTTCAGTACAGAGTTTCAGGGCATGAGATTCAGGGCATGAGTTTCAGGGCATGAGATTCAGGGCAGGAGTTTCAAGGCATGAGATTCAGGGCATCAGTTTCAGTGCATGAGTTTCAGAACATGAGTTTGAGTGCAGGAATTTCAAGGCATGAGATTCAGGGCATGAGTTTCAGGGCAGGAGTTTCAGGGTATGAGATTTAGGGCATGAGTTTCAGTGCATGAGATTCTGGGCTTGAGATTCAGGGCTTGAGGTTCAGGGCATGAGTTTCAGGGCATCAGTTTCAGGGCAGGAGTTTCAGTGCATGAGTTTCACGGCATGAGATTCAGGGTATGACATTCAGGGCATGAGTTTCAGTGCAGGAGATTCACTGCTTGAGTTTAAGGTCATGAGATTTAGCGCATGAGATTCAGTGCATGAGTTTCAAGGCAGAAGTTTCAGGGCATGAGATTCAGGGCATGAGTTTCAGGGCAGGAGAATCAGGGCTTGAGTTTCAGGGCATGAGATTCAGGGCATGAGTTTCAGGGCAGGAGTTTCAGGGCATGTAATTCATCGGCGTGAGTTTCAGTGCATGAGTTTCAGTGCATGAGACTGAGGCATGAGTTTCAAGGCATGAGATTCAGGGCATGAGTTTCAGTGCAGGAGAATCAGGGCTTGAGTTTCAGGGCATGAGATTCAGGGCATGAGATTCACGGCATGAGATCAGGACAGGATTTTCAAGGCTTGACATTCAGGGCATAAGTTTGAGGGCAGGATTTTCAAGTCATGAGATTCAGGGCATGAGTTTCAGGGCATGAGATTCAGGGCAGGAATTTCAGGGCATGTGATTCAGATAATGAGTTTCTGGGCAGATGATTCAGGGCAGGAGTTTTAGGGCATGTGATTCAAGGAATGAGTTTCATTGCATGAGTTTCAGGGCAGGAGTTTCTGGGTATGAGATTTAGGGCATCAGTTTCAGAGCAGGAGTTTCAGTGCATGAGTTTCACGGCATGAGATTCAGGGCATGAGTTTTAGGGTCGGTGTTTCAGTGCAAGAGTTTCAGGGCATGAGATTCAGGGCAAGAGTTTCAGGGCAGGAGATTCACAGCTTGAGTTTAAGGTCATGAGATTTAGCGCATGAGATTCAGTGCATGAGTTTCAGGGCAGAAGTGTCAGGGCATGAGATTCAGGGCATGAGTTTCAGGGCAGGAGAATCAGGGCTTGAGTTTCAGGGCATGAGATTCAGGGCATGAGTTTCAGGGCATGAGTTTCAGGGCAGTAGTTTCAGGGCATGTAATTCAGGGCATGAGATTCAGGGCATGAGTTTCAGGGCATGAGTTTCAGGGCAGGAGTTTCTGGGCATGTAATTCAGGGCGTGAGTTTCAGTGCATGAGTTTCAGTGCATGAGATTGAGGGCAGGAGATTCAAGGCATGAGATTCAGGGCATAAGTTTCAGGGCAGGAGAATCAGGGCTTGAGTTTCAGGGCATGAGATTCAGGGCATGAGATTCAGGGCATGAGATTCAGGAAAGGAGTTTCAAGGCATGAGATTCAGGGCATGAGTTTCAGTGCATGAGTTTCAGTGCATGAGTTTGAGGGCAGGAGTTTCAAGGCATGAGATTCAGGGCATGAGTCTCAGGGCATGAGATTCAGGGCAGGAATTTCAGGGCATGTGATTCAGATAATGAGTTTCTGGGCAGATGATTCAGGGCAGGTGTTTTAGGGCATGTGATTCAAGGAATAAGTTTCAGTGCATGAGTTTCAGGGCATGAGTTTCAGGGTATGAGATTTAGGGCATGAGTTTCAGTGCATGAGATTCAGGGCTGGAGTTTCAGGGCATTATGTTCAGGGCATGAGTTCCAGTGCATGAGATTCAGGGCATCAGTTTCAGGGCAGGAGTTTCAGTGCATGAGTTTCACGGCATGAGATTCAGGGCATGAGATTCAGGGCATGAGTTTTAGGGTAGGTGTTTCAGTGCAAGAGTTTCAGGGCATGAGATTCAGGGCATGAGTTTCAGGGCAGGAATTTCAGTGCATGACATTCAGGGCATGTGGTTTAGGGCAGGTGTTTCAGTGCAAGAGTTTGAGGGCATGAGATTCACGGCATGAGATTCAGGGCATGAGTTTCAGGGCATGAGTTTCAGTGCATGAGATTCACGACATGAGTTTCAGGGCATGGGTTTCAGGCCTGTGGTTTCAGGGCTTGAGATACAGGGTAGCAGATTCAGGGCAAGAGATTCAGGGCAGGTGTTTCAGTGCAAAAGTTTCAGTGCAAGAGTTTCAGGGCATGTCTTTCAGTGCATGAGTTTCAGGGCAGGAGTTTCAGAGCATGAGATTCAGGGCATGATTTTCAGGGCAGGAGATTCACGGTCATGAGATTTAGCGCATGAGATTCAGTGCATGCGTTTCAGGGCAGAAGTTTCAGTGCATGAGATTCAGGGCATGAGTTTCAGGGCATGAGATTCAGGCCAGGAGATTCAGGGCACGTAATTCAGGGCATGAGTTTCAGGATATGATATTCATGGCATGAGTTTCAGTTCAGAGTTTCAGGGCATGAGATTCAGGGCATGAGTTTCAGGGCATGAGATTCAGGGCAGGAGTTTCAAGGCATGAGATTCAGGGCATGAGTTTCAGTGCATGAGTTTCAGAGCATGAGTTTGAGTGCAGGAATTTCAAGGCATGAGATTCAGGGCATGAGTTTCAGGGCATGAGACTCAGGGTAGGAAATTCAGTGCATGTGATTCAGATAATGAACTTCTGGGCAGATGATTCAGGGCAGGAGTTTTAGGGCATGTGATTCAGGGCATGAGATTCAGGGCATGAGTCTCAGGACATGAATTTCAGAGCAGGAGTTTCAGGGTATGAGACTCAGGGCTTGAGTTTCAGGGCAGGAGAATCAGGGATTGAGTTTCAGAGCATGACATTCAAGGGATGCGGTTCAGTGCTTGAATTTCAGGGCATGAGATTCACGGCATGAGATTCAGGGCATGAGATTCAGGGCATGAGTTTCAGGGCAGGAATTGCAGGGCATGACATTCAGGACATGAGTTTTAGGGCAGGTGTTTCAGTGCAAGAGCTTGAGGGCATGAGATTCAGGGTATGAGTTTCAAGGCAGGAGATTCAGGGCATGAGATTCGGGGCTTGAGTTTCAAGGGAGGTGTTTTAGGGCACGTATTTCAGTGCAGGAGTTTCAGGGCAGGAGATTCAGAGCATGAGTTTCAGTGCATGAGTTTGAGGGCAGGAGTTTCACTGCAACAGATTCAGGGCATGAGTTTCAGGGCATGAGTTTCAGAGCATGGGTTTCAGGTCTGTGGTTTCAGGGCTTGAGATTCAGGGCAGCAGTTTCAGGGCAGGAGATTCAGGGCAGGAGATTCAGAGCAGGTGTTTCAGTGCAAGAGTTTCAGTGCAAGAGTTTCAGGGCATGTCTTTCAGTGCATGAGTTTCAGAGCTTGAGATTCAGGGCATGAGTTTCAAGGCAGGAGATTCACGGCTTGAGTTTAAGGTCATGAGATTTAGCGCATGAGATTCAGTGCATGAGTTTGAGGGCAGGAGTTTCAAGGCATGAGATTCAGGGCATGAGTTTCAGGGCATGAGATTCAGATAATGAGTTTCTGGGCATGACATTCAGGGCATGAGTTTCAGGGCAGGAGATTCACGGCTTGAGTTAATGTCATGAGATTTAGCGCATGAGATTCAGGGCAAGAGTTTCAGGGCAGGAGGATAACGGCTTGAGTTTCAGGGCATGAGATTCAGGGAAATAGTTTCAGGGCATGAATTTCAGGGCAGGAGTTTCAGGGCATGTAATTCAGGGCGTGAGTTTCAGTGCATGAGTTTCAGTGCATGAGTTTGAGGGCAGGAGTTTCAAGCATGATTTTCAGGGCATGAGCTTCAGGGCAGGAGAATCATGGCTTCAGTTTCGGTGCATGGGATTCAGGGCATGAGTTTCAGGGCATGAGATTCAGGACAGGAGTTTCGAGGCATGAGATTCAGGGCATCAGTTTCAGTGCATGAGTTTCAGTGCATGAGTTTGAGGGCAGGAGATTCAAGGCATGAGATTCAGGGCATGAGTTTCAAAGCATGAGATTCAGGGCAGGAATTTTAGGGGATGTGATTCAGATATGAGTTTCTGGGCAGATGATTCAGGGCAGGAGTTTTAGGGCATGTGATTCAGGGCATGAGTTTCAGGGCAGGAGTTTCAGGGTATGAGATTTAGGGCATGAGTTTCAGTGCATGAGATTCAGGGCTTGAGTTTCAGGGCATGAGGTTCAGGGCATGAGTGTCAGTGCATGAGATTAAGGGCATCAGTTTCAGGGCAGGAGTTTCAGTGCATGAGTTTCACGGCATGAGAGTCAGGGCATGAGATTCAGGGCATGAGTTTTAGGGTAGGTGTTTCAGTGCAAGAGTTTCAGTGCATGAGATTCAGGGCATGAGATTCAGGGCAGGAATTTCAGGGCATGACATTCAGGGCATGTGTTTTAGGGCAGGTGTTTCAGTGCAAGAGTTTGAGGGCATGAGATTCAGGGCATGAGTTTCAATGCAGGAGATTCAGGGCAGGAGATTCAGGGCATGAGATTCGGGGCTTGAGATTCAAGGCAGGTGTTTTAGGGCAAGTATTTCAGTGCAGGAGTTTCAGGGCAAGAGATTCAGAGCATGAGTTTCAGTGCATGAGTTTGAGGGCAGGAGTTTCACGGCATGAGATTCAGGGCATGAGTTTCAAGGCAGGGGATTCACGGCTTGAGTTTAAGGTCATGAGATTTAGCGCATGAGGTTCAGTGCATGAGTTTCAGGGCAGAAGTTCCAGGGCATGAGATTCAGGGCATGAGTTTCAGGGCATGAGTTTCAGTGAAGGATTTTCAGGGCATGTAACTCAGGGCATGAGTTTCAGGATATGAGATTCATGGCATGATATTCAGGGCAGCAGTTTCAGGGCATGATGTTCAGGATATGTGTGTTCAGTGCAGTAGTTTCAGTGCATGAGATTCAGGGCATGAGTTTCAGGGCAGGAGATTCACGGCTTGAGTTTAAAGTCATGAGATGTTTCGCATGAGATTCAGTGCATGAGTTTCAGGGCAGAAGTTTCAGGGCACGTGATTCAGGGCATGAGTTTCAGGGCAAGAGAATAAGGGCTTGAGTTTCAGGGCATTAGATTCAGGGCATTAGTTTAAGGGCATAAGTTTCAAGGCAGGAGTTTTAGGGCATGTAATTCATGGCATGAGTTTCAGTGCATGAGTTTCAGGGCAGGGGTTTCAGGGTATGAGATTTAGGGCATGAGTTTCAGTGCATGAGATTCAGGGCTTGAGTTTCAGGGCATGAGGTTCAGGGCATGAGTGTCAGTGCATGAGATTCAGGGCATCAGTTTCTGGGCAGGAGTTTCAGTGCATGAGTTTCACGGCATGAGATTCAGGGCATGAGATTCAGGGCATGAGTTTCAGGGCAGGAATTTCAGGGCGTGACATTCAGGGCATGAGTTTCAGGGCAGGAGATTCACGGCTTGAGTTTAAGGTCATGAGAGTTAGCGCATGAGATTCAGTGCATGAGTTTCAGGGCAGAAGTTTCAGGGTATGAGATTCAGGGCATGAGTTTCAGGGCAGGAGAATAAGGGCTTGAGTTTCAGGTCATGAGATTCAGGGCATGAGTTTCAGGGCATGAGTTTCAAGGCAGGAGTTTCAGGGCATGTAATTCAGGGCGTGAGTTTCAGTGCATGAGTTTGAGGGCAGGAGTTTCAAGGCATGCGATTCAGGGCATGAGTTTCAGGGCAGGAGAATCAGGGCGTGAGTTTCAGGGCATGGGATTCAGGGCAGGAATTTCAGGGCATGTGATTCAGATAATGAGTTTCTGGGCAGATGATTCAGGGAAGGAGTATTAGGGCATGTGATTCAGGACATGATTTTCAGTGCATGCGTTTCAGGGCAGGAGTTTCTGGGTAATAGATTTTGGGCATGAGTTTCAGTGCATGAGATTCAGGGCTTGAGTTTCAGGGCATGAGTTTCACGGCATGAGTTTCAGGGCATGATATTCAGGGCATCAGTTTCAGGTCAGGGATTTCAGGGCATGACATTCAGGGCAAGAGTTTCAGGGCAGGAGATTCACGGCTTGAGTTTAAGGTCATGAGATTTAGCGCATGAGATTCAGTGCATTAGCTTCAGGGCAGAAGTTTCAGGGCATGAGATTCAGGGCATGAGTTTCAGGGCAGAAGGATAAGGGCTTGAGTTTCAGGGCATGAGATTCAGGGCATGAGTTTCAGGGCATGAGTTTCAGGGCAGGAGTTTCAGGGCATGTAATTCAGGGCGTGAGTTTCAGTGCATGAGATTCAGTGTATGAGTTTGAGGGCAGGAGTTTCAAGGCATGAGATTCAGGGCATGAATTTCAGGGCAGGAGAATCAGGGCTTGAGTTTCAAGGCATGCGATTCAGGGCATGAGTTTCAGGGCATGAGATTCAGGACAGGAGTTTCAATGCATGAGATTCAGGGCATGAGTTTCAGTGCATGAGTTTAAGTGCATGAGTTTGAGGGCAGGAGTTTCAAGGCATGAGATTCAGGGCATGAGTTTCAGGGCATGAGATTCAGGGCAGGAATTTCAGGGCATGTGATTCAGATAATGAGTTTCTGGGCAGATGATTCAGGGCAGGAATTTTAGGGCATGTGATTCAGGGCATGAGTTTCAGTGCATGAGTTTCAGGGCAGGAGATTCAGGGCATGAGGTTCAGGGCATGAGTGTCAGTGCATGAGATTCAGGGCATCAGTTTCAGGGCAAGAGTTTCAGTGCATGAGTTTCACAGCATGAGATTCAGAGCATGAGTTTCAGAGCATGAGTTTTAGCGTAGGTGTTTCAGTGCAAGAGTTTCAAGGCATGAGATTCAGCGCATGAGTTTCAGGGCAGGAATTGCAGGGCATGCTATTCAGGATATGTGTTTTAGGGCATGTGTTTCAGTGCAAAAGTTTGAGGGCATGAGATTCAGGGCATGAGTTTCAAGGCAGGAGATTCAGGCAGGAGATTCAGGGCATGAGATTCGGGGCTTGAGTTTCAAGGCAGGTGTTTTAGGGCACGAATTTCAGTGCAGGAGTTTCAGGGCAGGAGATTCAGAGCATGAGTTTCAGTGCATGAGTTTCAGGGCATGGGTTTCAGTTCTGCGGTTTCAGGGCTTGAGATTCAGAGCAGCAGTTTCAGGGCAGGAGATTCAGGGCATGAGTTTTAGGGTAGGTGTTTCAGTGCAAGAGTTTCAGGGCATGTCTTTCAGTGCATGAGTTTCAGAGCTTGAGATTCAGGGCATGAGTTTCAAGGCAGGAGATTCACGGCTTGAGTTTAAGGTCATGAGATTTAGCGCATGAGATTCAGTGCATGAGTTTCAGGGCAGAAGTTTCAGGCATAAGATTCAGGGCATGAGTTTCAGCGCATGAGTTTCAGCGAAGGATTTTCACGGCATGTGATTCAGGACAGGAGTTTCAAGGCATGAAATTCAGGGCATGAGTTTCAGTGCATGAGTTTGAGGGCAGGAGTTTCAGGGCATGAGATTCAGGACATGAGTTTCAGGGCATGAGATTCAGTACATGAGATTCAGGGCATGAGTTTCAGGTCTGTGGTTTCCGGGCTTGAGATTCAGCGCAGCAGTTTCAGAGCAGCAGTTTCAGGTCATGAGATTCAGGGCATGAGTTTCAGGGCATGAGTTTCAGGGCAGGAGTTTCAGGGTATGAGATTCAGGGCATGATTTTCAGGGCAGGAGAATCAGGACATGAGTTTCAGAGCATGACATTCAGGGGATGAGATTCAGTGCATGAATTTCAGGGCATGAGATTCAGGGCATGAGATTCAGGGCATGAGATTCAGGGCATGAGTTTCAGGACAGGAGATTCAGGGTATGAGTTTCAGTGCATGAGTTTGAGGGCAGGTGTTTCACGGCATGAGATTCAGGGCATGAGTTTCAGGGCATGAGATTCAGGACATGAGTTTGAGAGCAGGAGTTTCAGGGCATGAGATTCAGGAGATGAGTTTCAGGGCATGAGATTCAGTACATGAGTTTCAGGGCATGAGATTCAGGGCATGAGTTTCAGGGCAGGTGATTCAAGGCAGGAGTTTCAGGGTATGAGATTCAGGGCATGAGTTTCAGGGCAAGAGAATCAGGGCTTGAGTTTCAGGGCATGAGATTCAGGGCATGAGTTTCAGTGCATGAGTTTAAGTGCATGAGTTTGAGGGCAGGAGTTTCAAGGCATGAGATTCAGGGCATGAGTTTCAGGGCATGAGATTCAGGGCAGGAATTTCAGGGCATGTGATTCAGATAATGAGTTTCTGGGCAGATGATTCAGGGCAGGAATTTTAGGGCATGTGATTCAGGGCATGAGTTTCAGTGCATGAGTTTCAGGGCAGGAGATTCAGGGCATGAGGTTCAGGGCATGAGTGTCAGTGCATGAGATTCAGGGCATCAGTTTCAGGGCAAGAGTTTCAGTGCATGAGTTTCACAGCATGAGATTCAGAGCATGAGTTTCAGAGCATGAGTTTTAGCGTAGGTGTTTCAGTGCAAGAGTTTCAAGGCATGAGATTCAGCGCATGAGTTTCAGGGCAGGAATTGCAGGGCATGCCATTCAGGACATGTGTTTTAGGGCATGTGTTTCAGTGCAAAAGTTTGAGGGCATGAGATTCAGGGCATGAGTTTCAAGGCAGGAGATTCAGGCAGGAGATTCAGGGCATGAGATTCGGGGCTTGAGTTTCAAGGCAGGTGTTTTAGGGCACGAATTTCAGTGCAGGAGTTTCAGGGCAGGAGATTCAGAGCATGAGTTTCAGTGCATGAGTTTCAGGGCATGGGTTTCAGTTCTGCGGGTTCAGGGCTTGAGATTCAGAGCAGCAGTTTCAGGGCAGGAGATTCAGGGCATGAGTTTTAGGGTAGGTGTTTCAGTGCAAGAGTTTCAGGGCATGTCTTTCAGTGCATGAGTTTCAGAGCTTGAGATTCAGGGCATGAGTTTCAAGGCAGGAGATTCACGGCTTGAGTTTAAGGTCATGAGATTTAGCGCATGAGATTCAGTGCATGAGTTTCAGGGCAGAAGTTTCAGGCATAAGATTCAGGGCATGAGTTTAAGCGCATGAGTTTCAGCGAAGGATTTTCACGGCATGTGATTCAGGACAGGAGTTTCAAGGCATGAAATTCAGGGCATGAGTTTCAGTGCATGAGTTTGAGGGCAGGAGTTTCAGGGCATGAGATTCAGGACATGAGTTTCAGGGCATGAGATTCAGTACATGAGATTCAGGGCATGAGTTTCAGGTCTGTGGTTTCCGGGCTTGAGATTCAGCGCAGCAGTTTCAGAGCAGCAGTTTCAGGTCATGAGATTCAGGGCATGAGTTTCAGGGCATGAGTTTCAGGGCAGGAGTTTCAGGGTATGAGATTCAGGGCATGATTTTCAGGGCAGGAGAATCAGGACATGAGTTTCAGAGCATGAAATTCAGGGGATGAGATTCAGTGCATGAATTTCAGGGCATGAGATTCAGGGCATGAGATTCAGGGCATGAGATTCAGGGCATGAGTTTCAGGACAGGAGATTCAGGGTATGAGTTTCAGTGCATGAGTTTGAGGGCAGGTGTTTCACGGCATGAGATTCAGGGCATGAGTTTCAGGGCATGAGATTCAGGACATGAGTTTGAGAGCAGGAGTTTCAGGGCATGAGATTCAGGAGATGAGTTTCAGGGCATGAGTTTCAGTACATGAGTTTCAGGGCATGAGATTCAGGGCATGAGTTTCAGGGCAGGTGATTCAAGGCAGGAGTTTCAGGGTATGAGATTCAGGGCATGAGTTTCAGGGCAAGAGAATCAGGGCTTGAGTTTCAGAGCATGACATTCAGGGGATGAGTGTCAGTGCATGAATTTCAGGGCATGAGATTCAGGGCATGAGTTTCTGTACAGGACATTCAGGGCATGAGTTTCAGTGCATGAGTTTGAGGGCAGGGGTTTCACGGCATGAGATTCAGGGCATGAATTTCAGGACAGGAGATTCAGGGCATGAGTTTCAGTGCATGAGTTTCAGGTCTGTGGTTTCAGGGCTTGAGATTCAGGGAAGCAGTTTCAGGGCAGGAGTTTCATGGCAGGAGTTTCAGGGCATGAGATTCAGGGCATGAGTTTCAGGGCATGAGTTTCAGGGCAGGAGTTTCAGGGCATGAGATTCAGGGCATGAGTTTCAGGGCAGGAATTTCAGGGCATGAGATTCAGGGCATGAGTTTCAGGACAGGAGATTCAGGGCATGAGTTTCAGTGCATGAGTTTGAGGCAGGAGTTTCACGGGTTGAGTTTCAGGGCATGAGATTCAGGACCTGAGTTTCAGGGCATGAGTTTCAGGTCTGTGGTTTCAAGGCTTGAGATTCAGGGCAGCAGTTTCAGGGCAGGAGATTCAAGGCAGGAGATTCAGGGCAGGTATTTCAGTGCAAGAGTTTCAGTGCAAGAGTTTCAGGGCATGTCTTTTAGTGCATGAGTTTCAGGGCAGGAGTTTCAGCGCATGAGATTCAGTGCATGAGATTCAGGGCAGAAGTTTCAGGGCATGAGATTCAGGGCATGAGTTTCAGGGCAGGAGAATAAGGGCTTGAGTTTCAGGGCATGAGATTCAGGGCATGAGTTTAAGGGCATGAGTTTCAGGGCAGGAGTATCAGGGCATGCAATTCAGGGCGTGAGTTTCAGGATATGAGATTCATGGCATGAGTTTCAGGGCATGATATTCAGGGCATGAGTTTCAGGGCATGAGATTCAGGACAGGAGTTTCAAGGCATGAGATTCAGGGCATGAGTTTCAGTGCATGAGTTTCAGTGCATGAGTTTGAGGGCAGGAGTTTCAAGGCATGAGATTCAGGGCATGAGTTTCATGGCATGTGATTCAGGGCAGGAATTTCAGGGCATGTGATTCAGATAATGAGTTTCTGGGCAGATGATTCAGGGCAGGAGTTTCAGGGTATGAGATTTAGGGCATGAGTTTCAGTGCATGAGATTCAGGGCTTGAGTTTCAGGGCATGAGGTTCAGGGCATGAGTGTCAGTGCATGAGATTCAGGGCATCAGTTTCAGGGCAGGAGTTTCAGTGCATGAGTTTCACGGCATGAGAGTCAGGGCATGAGATTCAGGGCATGAGTTTTAGGGTAGGTGTTTCAGTGCAAGAGTTTCAGTGCATGAGATTCAGGGCATGAGATTCAGGGCAGGAATTTCAGGGCATGACATTCAGGGCATGTGTTTTAGGGCAGGTGTTTCAGTGCAAGAGTTTGAGGGCATGAGATTCAGGGCATGAGTTTCAATGCAGGAGATTCAGGGCAGGAGATTCAGGGCATGAGATTCGGGGCTTGAGATTCAAGGCAGGTGTTTTAGGGCACGTATTTCAGTGCAGGAGTTTCAGGGCAAGAGATTCAGAGCATGAGTTTCAGTGCATGAGTTTAAGGGCAGGATTTTCAGGGCACGTAATTCAGGGCATGAGTTTCAGGATATGAGATTCATGGCATGATATTCAGGGCAGCAGTTTCAGGGCATGATGTTCAGGATATGTGTGTTCAGTGCAGTAGTTTCAGTGCATGAGATTCAGGGCATGAGTTTCAGGGCAGGAGATTCACGGCTTGAGTTTAAAGTCATGAGATGTATCGCATGAGATTCAGTGCATGAGTTTCAGGGCAGAAGTTTCAGGGCATGTGATTCAGGGCATGAGTTTCAGGGCAAGAGAATAAGGGCTTGAGTTTCAGGGCATTAGATTCAGGGCATTAGTTTAAGGGCATAAGTTTCAAGGCAGGAGTTTTAGGGCATGTAATTCATGGCATGAGTTTCAGTGCATGAGTTTCAGGGCAGGGGTTTCAGGGTATGAGATTTAGGGCATGAGTTTCAGTGCATGAGATTCAGGGCTTGAGTTTCAGGGCATGAGGTTCAGGGCATGAGTGTCAGTGCATGAGATTCAGGGCATCAGTTTCTGGGCAGGAGTTTCAGTGCATGAGTTTCACGGCATGAGATTCAGGGCATGAGATTCAGGGTGTGAGTTTCAGGGCAGGAATTTCAGGGCGTGACATTCAGGGCATGAGTTTCAGGGCAGGAGATTCACGGCTTGAGTTTAAGGTCATGAGAGTTAGCGCATGAGATTCAGTGCATGAGTTTCAGGGCAGAAGTTTCAGGGCATGAGATTCAGGTCTTGAGTTTCAGGGCATGAGTTTCAAGGCAGGAGTTTCAGGGCATGTAATTCAGGGCGTGAGTTTCAGTGCATGAGTTTGAGGGCAGGAGTTTCAAGGCATGAGATTCAGGGCATGAGTTTCAGGGCAGGAGAATCAGGGCGTGAGTTTCAGGGCATGGGATTCAGGGCATGAGTTTCAGGGCATGAGATTCAGGACAGGAGTTTCGAGGCACGAGATTCAGGGCATGAATTTCAGTGCATGAGTTTGAGGGCAGGAGTTTCAAGGCATGAGATTCAGGGCATGAGTTTCAGGGCATGAGATTCAGGGCAGGAATTTCAGGGCATGTGATTCAGATAATGAGTTTCTGGGCAGATGATTCAAGGAAGGAGTATTAGGGCATGTGATTCAGGACATGATTTTCAGTGCATGCGTTTCAGGGCAGGAGTTTCTGGGTAATAGATTTTGGGCATGAGTTTCAGTGCATGAGATTCAGGGCTTGAGTTTCAGGGCATGAGTTTCACGGCATGAGTTTCAGGGCATGAGATTCAGGGCATCAGTTTCAGGGCAGGGATTTCAGGGCATGAGTTTCAGGGCAGGAGATTCACGGCTTGAGTTTAAGGTCATGAGATTTAGCGCATGAGATTCAGTGCATTAGCTTCAGGGCAGAAGTTTCAGGGCATGAGATTCAGGGCATGAGTTTCAGGGCAGAAGGATAAGGGCCTGAGTTTCAGGGCATGAGATTCAGGGCATGAGTTTCAGGGCATGAGTTTCAGGGCAGGAGTTTCAGGGCATGTAATTCAGGGCGTGAGTTTCAGTGCATGAGATTCAGTGTATGAGTTTGAGGGCAGGAATTTCAAGGCATGAGATTCAGGGCATGAATTTCAGGGCAGGAGAATCAGGGCTTGAGTTTCAAGGCATGCGATTCAGGGCATGAGTTTCAGGGCATGAGATTCAGGACAGGAGTTTCAATGCATGAGATTCAGGGCATGAGTTTCAGTGCATGAGTTTAAGTGCATGAGTTTGAGGGCAGGAGTTTCAAGGCATGAGATTCAGGGCATGAGTTTCAGGGCATGAGATTCAGGGCAGGAATTTCAGGGCATGTGATTCAGATAATGAGTTTCTGGGCAGATGATTCAGGGCAGGAGTTTTAGGGCATGTGATTCAGGGCATGAGTTTCAGTGCATGAGTTTCAGGGCAGGAGATTCAGGGCATGAGGTTCAGGGCATGAGTGTCAGTGCATGAGATTCAGGGCATCAGTTTCAGGGCAAGAGTTTCAGTGCAGGAGTTTCAGGGCAGGAGATTCAGAGCATGAGTTTCAGTGCATGAGTTTCAGGGCATGGGTTTCAGTTCTGCGGTTTCAGGGCTTGAGATTCAGAGCAGCAGTTTCAGGGCAGGAGATTCAGGGCATGAGATTCAGGGCAGGAATTTCAGGGCATGACATTCAGGGCATGTGTTTTAGGGCAGGTGTTTCAGTGCAAGAGTTTGAGGGCATGAGATTCAGGGCATGAGTTTCAATGCAGGAGATTCAGGGCAGGAGATTCAGGGCATGAGATTCGGGGCTTGAGATTCAAGGCAGGTGTTTTAGGGCACGTATTTCAGTGCAGGAGTTTCAGGGCAAGAGATTCAGAGCATGAGTTTCAGTGCATGAGTTTGAGGGCAGGATTTTCAGGGCATGTAATTCAGGGCATGAGTTTCAGGATATGAGATTCATGGCATGATATTCAGGGCAGCAGTTTCAGGGCATGATGTTCAGGATATGTGTGTTCAGTGCAGTAGTTTCAGTGCATGAGATTCAGGGCATGAGTTTCAGGGCAGGAGATTCACGGCTTGAGTTTAAAGTCATGAGATGTATCGCATGAGATTCAGTGCATGAGTTTCAGGGCAGAAGTTTCAGGGCATGTGATTCAGGGCATGAGTTTCAGGGCAAGAGAATAAGGGCTTGAGTTTCAGGGCATTAGATTCAGGGCATTAGTTTAAGGGCATAAGTTTCAAGGCAGGAGTTTTAGGGCATGTAATTCATGGCATGAGTTTCAGTGCATGAGTTTCAGGGCAGGGGTTTCAGGGTATGAGATTTAGGGCATGAGTTTCAGTGCATGAGATTCAGGGCTTGAGTTTCAGGGCATGAGGTTCAGGGCATGAGTGTCAGTGCATGAGATTCAGGGCATCAGTTTCTGGGCAGGAGTTTCAGTGCATGAGTTTCACGGCATGAGATTCAGGACATGAGATTCAGGGCATGAGTTTCAGGGCAGGAATTTCAGGGCGTGACATTCAGGGCATGAGTTTCAGGGCAGGAGATTCACGGCTTGAGTTTAAGGTCATGAGAGTTAGCGCATGAGATTCAGTGCATGAGTTTCAGGGCAGAAGTTTCAGGGCATGAGATTCAGGGCATGAGTTTCAGGGCAGGAGAATAAGGGCTTGAGTTTCAGGTCATGAGATTCAGGGCATGAGTTTCAGGGCATGAGTTTCAAGGCAGGAGTTTCAGGGCATGTAATTCAGGGCGTGAGTTTCAGTGCATGAGTTTGAGGGCAGGAGTTTCAAGGCATGAGATTCAGGGCATGAGTTTCAGGGCAGGAGAATCAGGGCGTGAGTTTCAGGGCATGGGATTCAGGGCATGAGTTTCAGGGCATGAGATTCAGGACAGGAGTTTCGAGGCACGAGATTCAGGGCATGAATTTCAGTGCATGAGTTTGAGGGCAGGAGTTTCAAGGCATGAGATTCAGGGCATGAGTTTCAGGGCATGAGATTCAGGGCAGGAATTTCAGGGCATGTGATTCAGATAATGAGTTTCTGGGCAGATGATTCAGGGAAGGAGTATTAGGGCATGTGATTCAGGACATGATTTTCAGTGCATGCGTTTCAGGGCAGGAGTTTCTGGGTAATAGATTTTGGGCATGAGTTTCAGTGCATGAGATTCAGGGCTTGAGTTTCAGGGCATGAGTTTCACGGAATGAGTTTCAGGGCATGAGATTCAGGGCATCAGTGTCAGGGCAGGGATTTCAGGGCATGACATTCAGGGCATGAGTTTCAGGGCAGGAGATTCACGGCTTGAGTTTAAGGTCATGAGATTTAGCGCATGAGATTCAGTGCATTAGCTTCAGGGCAGAAGTTTCAGGGCATGAGATTCAGGGCATGAGTTTCAGGGCAGAAGGATAAGGGCTTGAGTTTCAGGGCATGAGATTCAGGGCATGAGTTTCAGGGCAGGAGTTTCAGGGCATGTAATTCAGGGCGTGAGTTTCAGTGCATGAGATTCAGTGTATGAGTTTGAGGGCAGGAGTTTCAAGGCATGAGATTCAGGGCATGAATTTCAGGGCAGGAGAATCAGGGCTTGAGTTTCAAGGCATGCGATTCAGGGCATGAGTTTCAGGGCATGAGATTCAGGACAGGAGTTTCAATGCATGAGATTCAGGGCATGAGTTTCAGTGCATGAGTTTAAGTGCATGAGTTTGAGGGCAGGAGTTTCAAGGCATGAGATTCAGGGCATGAGTTTCAGGGCATGAGATTCAGGGCAGGAATTTCAGGGCATGTGATTCAGATAATGAGTTTCTGGGCAGATGATTCAGGGCAGGAGTTTTAGGGCATGTGATTCAGGGCATGAGTTTCAGGACAGGAGATTCAGGGCATGAGTTTCAGGGCATGAGTGTCAGTGCATGAGATTCAGGGCATCAGTTTCAGGGCAAGAGTTTCAGTGCATGAGTTTCATAGCATGAGATTCAGAGCATGAGTTTCAGAGCATGAGTTTTAGCGTAGGTGTTTCAGTGCAAGAGTTTCAAGGCATGAGATTCAGCGCATGAGTTTCAGGGCAGGAATTGCAGGGCATGCCATTCAGTACATGTGTTTTAGGGCATGTGTTTCAGTGCAAAAGTTTGAGGGCGTGAGATTCAGGGCATGAGTTTCAAGGCAGGAGATTCAGGCAGGAGATTCAGGGCATGAGATTCGGGGCTTGAGTTTCAAGGCAGGTGTTTTAGGGCACGAATTTCAGTGCAGGAGTTTCAGGGCAGGAGATTCAGAGCATGAGTTTCAGTGCATGAGTTTCAGGGCATGGGTTTCAGTTCTGCGGTTTCAGGGCTTGAGATTCAGAGCAGCAGTTTCAGGGCAGGAGATTCAGGGCATGAGTTTTAGGGTAGGTGTTTCAGTGCAAGAGTTTCAGGGCATGTCTTTCAGTGCATGAGTTTCAGAGCTTGAGATTCAGGGCATGAGTTTCAAGGCAGGAGATTCACGGCTTGAGTTTAAGGTCATGAGATTTAGCGCATGAGATTCAGTGCATGAGTTTCAGGGCAGAAGTTTCAGGCATAAGATTCAGGGCACGAGTTTCAGGGCATGAGTTTCAGTGAAGGATTTTCACGGCATGTGATTCAGGACAGGAGTTTCAAGGCATGAAATTCAGGGCATGAGTTTCAGTGCATGAGTTTGAGGGCAGGAGTTTCAGGGCATGAGATTCAGGACATGAGTTTCAGGGCATGAGATTCAGTACATGAGATTCAGGGCATGAGTTTCAGGTCTGTGGTTTCCGGGCTTGAGATTCAGCGCAGCAGTTTCAGAGCAGCAGTTTCAGGGCATGAGATTCAGGGCATGATTTTCAGGGCAGGAGAATCAGGACATGAGTTTCAGAGCATGACATTCAGGGGATCAGATTCAGTGCATGAATTTCAGGGCATGAGATTCAGGGCATGAGATTCAGGGCATGAGATTCAGGGCATGAGTTTCAGGACAGGAGATTCAGGGTATGAGTTTCAGTGCATGAGTTTGAGGGCAGGTGTTTCACGATATGAGATTCAGGGCATGAGTTTCAGGGCATGAGATTCAGGACATGAGTTTGAGAGCAGGAGTTTCAGGGCATGAGATTCAGGACATCAGTTTCAGGGCATGAGATTCAGTACATGAGTTTCAGGGCATGAGATTCAGGGCATGAGTTTCAGGGCAGGTGATTCAAGGCAGGAGTTTCAGGGTATGAGATTCAGGGCATGAGTTTCAGGGCAAGAGAATCAGGGCTTGAGTTTCAGAGCATGACATTCAGGGGATGAGTGTCAGTGCATGAATTTCAGGGCATGAGATTCAGGGCATGAGTTTCTGTACAGGACATTCAGGGCATGAGTTTCAGTGCATGAGTTTGAGGGCAGGGGTTTCACGGCATGAGATTCAGGGCATGAATTTCAGGACAGGAGATTCAGGGCATGAGTTTCAGTGCATGAGTTTCAGGTCTGTGGTTTCAGGGCTTGAGATTCAGGGCAGCAGTTTCAGGGCAGGAGTTTCATGGCAGGAGTTTCAGGGCATGAGATTCAGGGCATGAGTTTCAGGGCATGAGTTTCAGGGCAGGAGTTTCAGGGCATGAGATTCAGGGCATGAGTTTCAGGGCAGGAATTTCAGGGCATGAGATTCAGGGCATGAGTTTCAGGACAGGAGATTCAGGGCATGAGTTTCAGTGCATGAGTTTGAGGCAGGAGTTTCACGGGTTGAGTTTCAGGGCATTAGATTCAGGACCTGAGTTTCAGGGCATGAGTTTCAGGTCTGTGGTTTCAAGGTTTGAGATTCAGGGCAGCAGTTTCAGGGCAGGAGTTTCATGGCAGGAGTTTCAGGGCATGAGTTTCAGGGCATGGGTTTCAGGTCTGTGGTTTCAAGGCTTGAGATTCAGGGCAGCAGTTTCAGGGCAGGAGATTCAAGGCAGGAGATTCAGGGCAGGTATTTCAGTGCAAGAGTTTCAGTGCAAGAGTTTCAGGGCATGTCTTTTAGTGCATGAGTTTCAGGGCAGGAGTTTCAGCGCATGAGATTCAGTGCATGAGATTCAGGGCAGAAGTTTCAGGGCATGAGATTCAGGGCATGAGTTTCAGGGCAGGAGAATAAGGGCTTGAGTTTCAGGGCATGAGATTCAGGGCATGAGTTTAAGGGCATGAGTTTCAGGGCAGGAGTATCAGGGCATGTAATTCAGGGCGTGAGTTTCAGGATATGAGATTCATGGCATGAGTTTCAGGGCATGATATTCAGGGCATGAGTTTCAGGGCATGAGATTCAGGACAGGAGTTTCAAGGCATGAGATTCAGGGCATGAGTTTCAGTGCATGAGTTTCAGTGCATGAGTTTGAGGGCAGGAGTTTCAAGGCATGAGATTCAGGGCATGTGATTCAGGGCAGGAATTTCAGGGCATGTGATTCAGATAATGAGTTTCTGGGCAGATGATTCAGGGCAGGAGTTTTAGGGCATGTGATTCAGGGCATGAGTTTCAGTGCATGATTTTGAGGGCAGGAGTTTCACGGCATGAGTTTCAGGGCATGAGATTCAGGACATGAGTTTCAGGGCATGATTTTCAGGTCTGTGGTTTCAAGGTTTGAGATTCAGGGCAGCAGTTTCAGGGCAGGAGTTTCATGGCATGAGATTCAGGGCATGAGTTTCAGGGCATGAGTTTCAGGGCATGGGTTTCAGGTCTGTGGTTTCAAGGCTTGAGATTCAGGGCATCAGTTTCAGGGCAGGAGATTCAGGGCAGGAGATTCAGGGCAGGTATTTCAGTGCACGAGTTTCAGTGCAGGAGTTTCAGGGCATGTCTTTCAGTGCATGAGTTTCAGGGCAGGAGTTTCAGAGCATGAGATTCAGGGCATGAGTTTTAGCGCATGAGATTCAGTGCATGAGTTTCAGGGCAGAAGTTTCAGGGCATGAGATTCAGGGCATGAGTTTCAGGGCAGGAGAATAGGGGCTTGAGTTTCAGGGCATGAGATTCAGGACATGAGTTTAAGGGCATGAGTTTCAGGGCAGGAGTATCAAGGCATGTAATTCAGGGCGTGAGTTTCAGGATATGAGATTCATGGTATGAGTTTCAGTGCAGGAGTTTCCGGGCATGATATTCAGGGTAAGAGTTTCAGGGCAGGTGATATAGGGCAGGAGTTTCAGGTCTGTGGTTTCAAGGTTTGAGATTCAGGGCAGCAGTTTCATGTCATGAGTTTCAGGGCATCGGTTTCAGGTCTGTGGTTTCAAGGCTTGAGATTCAGGGCAGCAGTTTCAGGGCAGGAGATTCAAGGCAGGAGATTCAGGGCAGGTGTTTCAGTGCAAGAGTTTCAGTGCAAGAGTTTCAGGGCATGTCTTTTAGTGCATGAGTTTCAGGGCAGGAGTTTCAGCGCATGAGATTCAGTGCATGAGATTCAGGGCAGAAGTTTCAGGGCATGAGATTCAGGGCATGAGTTTCAGGGCAGGAGAATAAGGGCTTGAGTTTCAGGGCATGAGATTCAGGGCATGAGTTTAAGGGCATGAGTTTCAGGGCAGGAGTATCAGGGCATGTAATTCAGGGCGTGAGTTTCAGGATATGAGATTCATGGCATGAGTTTCAGGGCATGATATTCAGGGCATGAGTTTCAGGGCATGAGATTCAGGACAGGAGTTTCAAGGCATGAGATTCAGGGCATGAGTTTCAGTGCATGAGTTTCAGTGCATGAGTTCGAGGGCAGGAGTTTCAAGGCATGAGATTCAGGGCATGAGTTTCATGGCATGTGATTCAGGGCAGGAATTTCAGGGCATGTGATTCAGATAATGAGTTTCTGGGCAGATGATTCAGGGCAGGAGTTTTAGGGCATGTGATTCAGGGCATGAGTTTCAGTGCATGATTTTGAGGGCAGGAGTTTCACGGCATGAGTTTCAGGGCATGAGATTCAGGACATGAGTTTCAGGGCATGAGTTTCAGGTCTGTGGTTTCAAGGTTTGAGATTCAGGGCAGCAGTTTCAGGGCAGGAGTTTCATGGCATGAGATTCAGGGCATGAGTTTCAGGGCATGAGTTTCAGGGCATGGGTTTCAGGTCTGTGGTTTCAAGGCTTGAGATTCAGGGCATCAGTTTCAGGGCAGGAGATTCAGGGCAGGAGATTCAGGGCAGGTATTTCAGTGCACGAGTTTCAGTGCAGGAGTTTCAGGGCATGTCTTTCAGTGCATGAGTTTCAGGGCAGGAGTTTCAGAGCATGAGATTCAGGGCATGAGTTTTAGCGCATGAGATTCAGTGCATGAGTTTCAGGGCAGAAGTTTCAGGGCATGAGATTCAGGGCATGAGTTTCAGGGCAGGAGAATAGGGGCTTGAGTTTCAGGGCATGAGATTCAGGGCAGGAGTATCAGGGCATGTAATTCAGGGCGTGAGTTTCAGGATATGAGATTCATGGCATGAGTTTCAGTGCAGGAGTTTCCGGGCATGATATTCAGGGTAAGAGTTTCAGGGCAGGTGATATAGGGCAGGAGTTTCAGGGCATGATATTCAGGGCATGAGATTCAGGACAGGAGTTTCAAGGCACGAGATTCAGGGCATGAGTTTCTGGGCATGAGATTCAGGGCAGGAATTTCAGGGCACGTGATTCAGATAATGAGTTTCTGGGCAGATGATTCAGGGCAGGAGTTTTAGGGCATGTGATTCAGGGCATGAGTTTCAGTGCATGATTTTCAGGGCAGGAGTTTCAGGGTATGAGTTTTAGGGCATGAGTTTCAGTGCATGAGATTCAGGGCTTGAGTTTCAGGGCATGAGGTTCAGGGCATGAGTTTCAGTGCATGAGATTCAGGGCATCAGCTTCAGGGCAGGAGTTTCAGTGCATGAGTTTCACGGCATGAGATTCAGGGCATGAGATTCAGGGCATGAGTTTTAGGGTAGGTGTTTCAGTGCAAGAGTTTCAGGGCATGAGATTCAGGGCATGAGTTTCAGGGCAGGAATTTCAGGGCATGACATTCAGGGCATGAGTTTCAGTGCAGGAGATTCACGGCTTGAGTTTAAGGTCATGAGATTTAGCGCATGAGATTAGGTGCATGAGTTTCAGGGCAGAAGTATCAGGGCATGATATTCAGGGCATGAGTTTCAGGGCAGGAGAATCAGGGCTTGCGTTTCAGGGCATGAGATTCAGGTCATGAGTTTCAGGGCAGGAGTTTTAGGGCATGTAATTCAGGGCGTGAGTTTCAGTGCATGAGTTTCAGTGCATGAGATTGAGGGCAGGAGTTTCAAGGCATGAGATTCAGGGCATGAGATTCAGGACAGGAGATTCAGGGCATGAGTTTCAGTGCATGAGTTTGAGGGCAGGAGTTTCACGGCATGAGTTTCAGGGCATGAGATTCAGGACTTGAGTTTCAGGGCATGAGTTTCAGGTCTGTGGTTTCAAGGTTTGAGATTCAGGGCAGCAGTTTCAGGGCAGGAGATTCAAGGCAGGAGATTCAGGGCAGGTGTTTCAGTGCAAGAGTTTCAGTGCAAGAGTTTCAGGGCATGTCTTTTAGTGCATGAGTTTCAGGGCAGGAGTTTCAGCGCATGAGATTCAGTGCATGAGATTCAGGGCAGAAGTTTCAGGGCATGAGATTCAGGGCATGAGTTTCAGGGCAGGAGAATAAGGGCTTGAGTTTCAGGGCATGAGATTCAGGGCATGAGTTTAAGGGCATGAGTTTCAGGGCAGGAGTATCAGGGCATGTAATTCAGGGCGTGAGTTTCAGGATATGAGATTCATGGCATGAGTTTCAGGGCATGATATTCAGGGCATGAGATTCAGGACAGGAGTTTCAAGGCATGAGATTCAGGGCATGAGTTTCAGTGCATGAGTTTCAGTGCATGAGTTTGAGGGCAGGAGTTTCAAGGCATGAGATTCAGGGCATGAGTTTCATGGCATGTGATTCAGGGCAGGAATTTCAGGGCATGTGATTCAGATAATGAGTTTCTGGGCAGATGATTCAGGGCAGGAGTTTTAGGGCATGTGATTCAGGGCATGAGTTTCAGTGCATGATTTTGAGGGCAGGAGTTTCACGGCATGAGTTTCAGGGCATGGGTTTCAGGGCATGAGTTTCAGGGCATGCGTTTCAGGTCTGTGGTTTCAAGGCTTGAGATTCAGGGCATCAGTTTCAGGGCAGGAGATTCAGGGCAGGAGATTCAGGGCAGGTATTTCAGTGCACGAGTTTCAGTGCAGGAGTTTCAGGGCATGTCTTTCAGTGCATGAGTTTCAGGGCAGGAGTTTCAGAGCATGAGATTCAGGGCATGAGTTTTAGCGCATGAGATTCAGTGCATGAGTTTCAGGGCAGAAGTTTCAGGGCATGAGATTCAGGGCATGAGTTTCAGGGCAGGAGAATAGGGGCTTGAGTTTCAGGGCATGAGATTCAGGGCAGGAGTATCAGGGCATGTAATTCAGGGCGTGAGTTTCAGGATATGAGATTCATGGCATGAGTTTCAGTGCAGGAGTTTCCGGGCATGATATTCAGGGTAAGAGTTTCAGGGCAGGTGATATAGGGCAGGAGTTTCAGGGCATGATATTCAGGGCATGAGATTCAGGACAGGAGTTTCAAGGCACGAGATTCAGGGCATGAGTTTCAGTGCATGAGTTTGAGGGCAGGAGTTTCAAGGCATGAGATTCAGGGCATGAGTTTCTGGGCATGAGATTCAGGGCAGGAATTTCAGGGCACGTGATTCAAATAATGAGTTTCTGGGCAGATGATTCAGGGCAGGAGTTTCAGTGCATGATTTTCAGGGCAGGAGTTTCAGGGTATGAGTTTTAGGGCATGAGTTTCAGTGCATGAGATTCAGGGCTTGAGTTTCAGGGCATGAGGTTCAGGGCATGAGTTTCAGTGCATGAGATTCAGGGCATCAGCTTCAGGGCAGGAGTTTCAGTGCATGAGTTTCACGGCATGAGATTCAGGGCATGAGATTCAGGGCATGAGTTTTAGGGTAGGTGTTTCAGTGCAAGAGTTTCAGGGCATGAGATTCAGGGCATGAGTTTCAGGGCAGGAATTTCAGGGCATGACATTCAGGGCATGAGTTTCAGTGCAGGAGATTCACGGCTTGAGTTTAAGGTCATGAGATTTAGCGCATGAGATTAGGTGCATGAGTTTCAGGGCAGAAGTATCAGGGCATGATATTCAGGGCATGAGTTTCAGGGCAGGAGAATCAGGGCTTGCGTTTCAGGGCATGAGATTCAGGTCATGAGTTTCAGGGCAGGAGTTTCAGGGCATGTAATTCAGGGCGTGAGTTTCAGTGCATGAGTTTCAGTGCATGAGATTGAGGGCAGGAGTTTCAAGGCATGAGATTCAGGGCATGAGATTCAGGACAGGAGATTCAGGGCATGAGTTTCAGTGCATGAGTTTGAGGGCAGGAGTTTCACGGAATGAGTTTCAGGGCATGAGATTCAGGACTTGAGTTTCAGGGCATGAGTTTCAGGTCTGTGGTTTCAAGGTTTGAGATTCAGGACAGCAGTTTCAGGGCAGGAGTTTCAGGGCAGGAGTTTCTGGGTATGAGATTTAGGGCATGAGTTTCAGTGCATGAGCTTCAGGGCTTGACTTTCAGAGCATGAGGTTCAGGGCATGAGTTTCAGTGCATGAGATTCAGGGCATCAGGTTCAGAGGAGGAGTTTCAGTGCATGAGTTTCACGGCATGAGATTCAGGGCATGAGTTTTAGGGTCGGTGTTTCAGAGCAAGAGTTTCAGGGCATGAGATTCAGGGCAAGAGTTTCAGGGCAGGAGATTCACGGCTTGAGTTTAAGGTCATGAGATTTAGCGCATGAGATTCAGTGCATGAGTTTCAGGGCAGAAATGTCAGGGCATGAGATTCTGGGCATGAGTTTCAGGGCAGGAGAATCAGGGCTTGAGTTTCAGGGCATGAGATTCAGGGCATGAGTTTCAGGGCATGAGTTTCAGGGCAGGAGTTTCAGGGCATGTAATTCAGGGCATGAGTTTCAGGGCAGGAGTTTCAGGGCATGTAATTCAGGGCGTGAGTTTAAGTGCATGAGTTTCAGTGCATGAGATTCAGGGCATGAGTTTCAGTGCATGAGTTTGAGGGCAGGAGTTTCACGGCATGAGTTTCAGGGCATGAGATTCAGGACATGAGTTTCAGGGCATGAGTTTCAAGTCTGTGGTTTCAAGGTTTGAGATTCAGGGCAGCAGTTTCAGGGCAGGAGTTTCATGGCAGGAG
Source organism: Mobula birostris (assembly GCF_030028105.1). Lineage (NCBI taxonomy): Eukaryota > Metazoa > Chordata > Chondrichthyes > Myliobatiformes > Myliobatidae > Mobula > Mobula birostris. The sequence goes on from NW_027274891.1 coordinate 55,084, forward strand.
TTTCAGGGCATGAGTTTCAGGGCATGGGTTTCAAGTCTGTGGTTTCAAGGCTTGAGATTCAGGTAAGCAGTTTCAGGGCAGGAGATTCAGGGCAGGAGATTCAGGGCAGGTGTTTCAGTGCAAGAGTTTCATTGCAAGAGTTTCACGGCATGTCTTTCAGTGCATGAGTTTCAGGGGCAGGAGTTTCAGAGCATGAGATTCAGGGCATGAGTTTTAGCGCATGAGATTCAGTGCATGAGTTTCAGGGCAGAAGTTTCAGGGCATGAGATTCAGGGCATGAGTTTCAGGGCGTGAGTTTCAGGGCAGGAGAATAAGGGCTTGAGTTTCAGGGCATGAGGTTCAGGACATGAGTTTAAGGGCATGAGTTTCAGGGCAGGAGTATCAGGGCATGTAATTCAGAGCGTGAGTTTCAGGATATGAGATTCATGGCATGAGTTTCAGTGCAGGAGTTTCCGGGCATGATATTCAGGGTAAGAGTTTCAGGGCAGGTGATATAGGGCAGGAGTTTCAGGGCATGATATTCAGGGCATGAGATTCAGGACAGGAGTTTCAAGGCACGAGATTCAGGGCATGAGTTTCAGTGCATGAGATTCAGTGCATGAGTTTGAGGGCAGGAGTTTCAAGGCATGAGATTCAGGGCATGAGTTTCTGGGCATGAGATTCAGGGCAGGAATTTCAGGGCACGTGATTCAGATAATGAGTTTCTGGGCAGATGATTCAGGGCAGGAGTTTTAGGGCATGTGATTCAGGGCATGAGTTTCAGTGCATGATTTTCAGGGCAGGAGTTTCAGGGTATGAGTTTTAGGGCATGAGTTTCAGTGCATGAGATTCAGGGCTTGAGTTTCAGGGCATGAGGTTCAGGGCATGAGTTTCAGTGCATGAGATTCAGGGCATCAGCTTCAGGGCAGGAGTTTCAGTGCATGAGTTTCACGGCATGAGATTCAGGGCATGAGATTCAGGGCATGAGTTTTAGGGTAGGTGTTTCAGTGCAAGAGTTTCAGGGCATGAGATTCAGGGCATGAGTTTCAGGGCAGGAATTTCAGGGCATGACATTCAGGGCATGAGTTTCAGTGCAGGAGATTCACGGCTTGAGTTTAAGGTCATGAGATTTAGCGCATGAGATTAGGTGCATGAGTTTCAGGGCAGAAGTATCAGGGCATGATATTCAGGGCATGAGTTTCAGGGCAGGAGAATCAGGGCTTGCGTTTCAGGGCATGAGATTCAGGTCATGAGTTTCAGGGCAGGAGTTTCAGGGCATGTAATTCAGGGCGTGAGTTTCAGTGCATGAGTTTCAGTGCATGAGATTGAGGGCAGGAGTTTCAAGGCATGAGATTCAGGGCATGAGTTTCAGGACAGGAGATTCAGGGCATGAGTTTCAGTGCATGAGTTTGAGGGCAGGAGTTTCACGGCATGAGTTTCAGGGCATGAGATTCAGGACTTGAGTTTCAGGGCATGAGTTTCAGGTCTGTGGTTTCAAGGTTTGAGATTCAGGGCAGCAGTTTCAGGGCAGGAGTTTCAGGGCAGGAGTTTCTGGGTATGAGATTTAGGGCATGAGTTTCAGTGCATGAGCTTCAGGGCTTGACTTTCAGAGCATGAGGTTCAGGGCATGAGTTTCAGTGCATGAGATTCAGGGCATCAGGTTCAGAGGAGGAGTTTCAGTGCATGAGTTTCACGGCATGAGATTCAGGGCATGAGTTTTAGGGTCGGTGTTTCAGAGCAAGAGTATCAGGGCATGAGATTCAGGGCAAGAGTTTCAGGGCAGGAGATTCACGGCTTGAGTTTTAGGGTCGGTGTTTCAGAGCAAGAGTTTCAGGGCATGAGATTCAGGGCAAGAGTTTCAGGGCAGGAGATTCACGGCTTGAGTTTAAGGTCATGAGATTTAGCGCATGAGATTCAGTGCATGAGTTTCAGGGCAGAAATGTCAGGGCATGAGATTCAGGGCATGAGTTTCAGGGCAGGAGAATCAGGGCTTGAGTTTCAGGGCATGTAATTCAGGGCATGAGTTTCAGGGCAGGAGTTTCAGGGCATGTAATTCAGGGCGTGAGTTTCAGTGCATGAGTTTCAGTGCATGAGATTCAGGGCAGGAGTTTCAAGGCATGAGATTCAGGGCATAAGTTTCAGGGCAGGAGAATCAGGGCTTGAGTTTCAGGGCATGAGAATCAGGGCATGAGATTCAGGGCATGAGATTCAGGAAAGGAGTTTCAAGGCTTGAGATTCAGGGCATGAGTTTCAGGGCATGAGTTTCAGGGCAGGAGTTTCAGGGCATGAGATTCAGGGCATGAGTTTCAGGGCAGGAATTTCAGGGCATGAGATTCAGGGCATGAGTTTCAGGACAGGAGATTTAGGGCATGAGTTTCAGTGCATGAGTTTGAGGGCAGGAGTTTCACGGCATGAGTTTCAGGGCATGAGATTCAGGACATGAGTTTCAGGGCATGAGTTTCAGGTCTGTGGTTTCAAGGTTTGAGATTCAGGGCAGCAGTTTCAGGGCAGGAGTTTCATGGCAGGAGTTTCAGGGCATGAGTTTCAGGGCATGGGTTTCAAGTCTGTGGTTTCAAGGCTTGAGATTCAGGGCAGCAGTTTCAGGGCAGGAGATTCAGGGCAGGAGATTCAGGGCAGGTGTTTCAGTGCAAGAGTTTCAGTGCATGAGATTGAGGGCAGGAGTTTCAAGGCATGAGATTCAGGGCATGAGTTTCAGGACAGGAGATTCAGGGCATGAGTTTCAGTGCATGAGTTTGAGGGCAGGAGTTTCACGGCATGAGTTTCAGGGCACGAGATTCAGGACTTGAGTTTCAGGGCATGAGTTTCAGGTCTGTGGTTTCAAGTTTTGAGATTCAGGGCAGCAGTTTCAGGGCAGGAGTTTCAGGGCAGGAGTTTCTGGGTATGAGATTTAGGGCATGAGTTTCAGTGCATGAGCTTCAGGGCTTGACTTTCAGAGCATGAGGTTCAGGGCATGAGTTTCAGTGCATGAGATTCAGGGCATCAGGTTCAGAGGAGGAGTTTCAGTGCATGAGTTTCACGGCATGAGATTCAGGGCATGAGTTTTAGGGTTGGTGTTTCAGAGCAAGAGTTTCAGGGCATGAGATTCAGGGCAAGAGTTTCAGGGCAGGAGATTCACGGCTTGAGTTTAAGGTCATGAGATTTAGCGCATGAGATTCAGTGCATGAGTTTCAGGTCATGAGATTCAGGGCATGAGTTTCAGGGCAGGAGAATCAGGGCTTGACTTTCAGGGCATGAGATTCAGGGCATGAGTTTCAGGGCATGAGTGTTAGGGCAGGAGTTTCAGGGCATGTAATTCGGGGCGTGAGTTTCAGTGCATGAGTTTCAGGGCATGAGATTCAGGACAGGAGTTTCAAGGCATGAGATTCAGGTCATGAGTTTCAGTGCATGAGTTCCTGTGCATGAGTTTGAGGGCAGGAGTTTCAAGGCATGAGATTCAGGGCATGAGTTTCAGGGCATGAGATTCAGGGCAGGAATTTTGGGGCATGTGATTCAGATAATGAGTTTCTGGGCAGATGATTCAGGGCAGGAGTTTTTGGGCATGTGATTCAGGGCATGAGTTTCAGTGCATGATTTTCAGGGCAGGAGTTTCAGCGTATGAGATTAAGGACATGAGTTTCAGTGCATGAGATTCAGGGCTTGAGTTTCAGGGCATGAGGTTCAGGGCATGAGTTTCAGTGCATGAGATTCAGGGCATCAGTTTCAGGGCAGGAGTTTCAGTGCATGAGTTTCACGGCATGAGATTCAGGGCATGAGATTCAGGGCATGAGTTTTAGGGTAGGTGTTTCAGTGCAAGAGTTTCAGGGCATGAGATTCAGGGCATGAGATTCAGTGCATGAGTTTCAGGGCAGAAGTTTCAGGGCATGAGATTCAAGGCATGAGTTTCAGGGCAGGAGAATCAGGACTTGAGTTTCAGGGCATGAGATTCAGGGCATGAGTTTCAGGGCAGGAGTTTCAGGGCATGTAATTCAGGGCTTGAGTTTCAGTGCATGAGTTTCAGTGCATGAGATTGACGGCAGGAGTTTCAAGGCATGAGATTCAGGGCATAAGTTTCAGTGCAGGAGAATCAGGGCTTGAGTTTCAAGGCTTGAGATTCAGGGCATGAGTTTCAGTGCATGAGTTTCAGTGCATGAGTTTGAGGGCAGGAGATTCAAGGCATGAGATTCAGGGCATGAGTTTCAGGGCATGAGATTCAGGGCAGGAATTTCAGGGCATGTGATTCAAGGAATGAGTTTCAGTGCATGAGTTTCAGGGCAGGTGTTTCAGGGTATGAGATTTAGGGCATGAGATTCAGTGCACGAGTTTCAGGGCATGAGATTCAGGGCATGAGTTTCAGGGCATGAGATTCAGGACAGGAGTTTCACGGCATGTGATTCAGGGCATGAGTTTCAGTGCATGAGTTTCAGGGCAGGAGTTTCAGGGTATGAGATTCAGGGCATGAGTTTCAGGGACAGGAGATTCAGGGTTTGAGTTTCAGGGCATGATATTCAGGGCATGAGTTTCAGGGCAAGAGTTTCCGTGAAAGAGTTTCAGGGCATGTAATTCAGGGCATGAGTTTCAGGATATGAGATTCATGGCATGATATTCAGAGCAGCAGTTTCAGGGCATGAGATTCAGGACATGAGTTTCAGTGCAGTAGTTTCAGGGCATGAGATTCAGGGCATGAGTTTCAGGGCATGTGATTCAGGACAGGAGTTTGAGACCAGGAGTTTCAGGGCATTAGATTCAGGACATGAAATTCAGGGCATGAGTTTCATTGCATGAGATTCAGGACATGAGTTTCAGGGCATGGGTTTCAGGTCTGTGGTTTCAGGGCTTGAGATTCAGGGCAGCAGTTTCAGGGCAGGAGATTCATGGCAGGAGGTTCAGGGCAGGTGTTTCAGTGCAAGAGTTTCAGGGCAGGAGTTTCAGGGCATGAGATTCAGGGCATGAGTTTCAGGGCAGGAGATTCACGGCTTGAGTTTAAGGTCATGAGATTTAGCGCATGAGATTCAGTGCATGAGTTTCAGGGCAGAAGTTTCAGGGCATGAGTTTCAGAGCATGAGATTCAGGGCATGCGTTTCAGGTCTGTGGTTTCAAGGCTTGAGATTCAGGGCATCAGTTTCAGGGCAGGAGATTCAGGGCAGGAGATTCAGGGCAGGTATTTCAGTGCACGAGTTTCAGTGCAGGAGTTTCAGGGCATGTCTTTCAGTGCATGAGTTTCAGGGCAGGAGTTTCAGAGCATGAGATTCAGGGCATGAGTTTTAGCGCATGAGATTCAGTGCATGAGTTTCAGGGCAGAAGTTTCAGGGCATGAGATTCAGGGCATGAGTTTCAGGGCAGGAGAATAGGGGCTTGAGTTTCAGGGCATGAGATTCAGGGCAGGAGTATCAGGGCATGTAATTCAGGGCGTGAGTTTCAGGATATGAGATTCATGGCATGAGTTTCAGTGCAGGAGTTTCCGGGCATGATATTCAGGGTAAGAGTTTCAGGGCAGGTGATATAGGGCAGGAGTTTCAGGGCATGATATTCAGGGCATGAGATTCAGGACAGGAGTTTCAAGGCACGAGATTCAGGGCATGAGTTTCAGTGCATGAGTTTGAGGGCAGGAGTTTCAAGGCATGAGATTCAGGGCATGAGTTTCTGGGCATGAGATTCAGGGCAGGAATTTCAGGGCACGTGATTCAAATAATGAGTTTCTGGGCAGATGATTCAGGGCAGGAGTTTCAGTGCATGATTTTCAGGGCAGGAGTTTCAGGGTATGAGTTTTAGGGCATGAGTTTCAGTGCATGAGATTCAGGGCTTGAGTTTCAGGGCATGAGGTTCAGGGCATGAGTTTCAGTGCATGAGATTCAGGGCATCAGCTTCAGGGCAGGAGTTTCAGTGCATGAGTTTCAGTGCAAGAGTTTCAGGGCATGAGATTCAGGGCATGAGTTTCAGGGCAGGAATTTCAGGGCATGACATTCAGGGCATGAGTTTCAGTGCAGGAGATTCACGGCTTGAGTTTAAGGTCATGAGATTTAGCGCATGAGATTAGGTGCATGAGTTTCAGGGCAGAAGTATCAGGGCATGATATTCAGGGCATGAGTTTCAGGGCAGGAGAATCAGGGCTTGCGTTTCAGGGCATGAGATTCAGGTCATGAGTTTCAGGGCAGGAGTTTCAGGGCATGTAATTCAGGGCGTGAGTTTCAGTGCATGAGTTTCAGTGCATGAGATTGAGGGCAGGAGTTTCAAGGCATGAGATTCAGGGCATGGGATTCAGGACAGGAGATTCAGGGCATGAGTTTCAGTGCATGAGTTTGAGGGCAGGAGTTTCACGGAATGAGTTTCAGGGCATGAGATTCAGGACTTGAGTTTCAGGGCATGAGTTTCAGGTCTGTGGTTTCAAGGTTTGAGATTCAGGGCAGCAGTTTCAGGGCAGGAGTCTCAGGGCAGGAGTTTCTGGGTATGAGATTTAGGGCATGAGTTTCAGTGCATGAGCTTCAGGGCTTGACTTTCAGAGCATGAGGTTCAGGGCATGAGTTTCAGTGCATGAGATTCAGGGCATCAGGTTCAGAGGAGGAGTTTCAGTGCATGAGTTTCACGGCATGAGATTCAGGGCATGAGTTTTAGGGTCGGTGTTTCAGAGCAAGAGTTTCAGGGCATGAGATTCAGGGCAAGAGATTCAGGGCAGGAGATTCACGGCTTGAGTTTAAGGTCATGAGATTTAGCGCATGAGATTCAGTGCATGAGTTTCAGGGCAGAAATGTCAGGGCATGAGATTCAGGGCATGAGTTTCAGGGCAGGAGAATCAGGGCTTGAGTTTCAGGGCATGTAATTCAGGGCATGAGTTTCAGGGCAGGAGTTTCAGGGCATGTAATTCAGGGCGTGAGTTTCAGTGCATGAGTTTCAGTGCATGAGATTCAGGGCAGGAGTTTCAAGGCATGAGATTCAGGGCATAAGTTTCAGGGCAGGAGAATCAGGGCTTGAGTTTCAGGGCATGAGAATCAGGGCATGAGATTCAGGGCATGAGATTCAGGAAAGGAGTTTCAAGGCTTGAGATTCAGGGCATGAGTTTCAGGGCATGAGTTTCAGGGCAGGAGTTTCAGGGCATGAGATTCAGGGCATGAGTTTCAGGGCAGGAATTTCAGGGCATGAGATTCAGGGCATGAGTTTCAGGACAGGAGATTTAGGGCATGAGTTTCAGTGCATGAGTTTGAGGGCAGGAGTTTCACGGCATGAGTTTCAGGGCATGAGATTCAGGACATGAGTTTCAGGGCATGAGTTTCAGGTCTGTGGTTTCAAGGTTTGAGATTCAGGGCAGCAGTTTCAGGGCAGGAGTTTCATGGCAGGAGTTTCAGGGCATGAGTTTCAGGGCATGGGTTTCAAGTCTGTGGTTTCAAGGCTTGAGATTCAGGGCAGCAGTTTCAGGGCAGGAGATTCAGGGCAGGAGATTCAGGGCAGGTGTTTCAGTGCAAGAGTTTCAGTGCATGAGATTGAGGGCAGGAGTTTCAAGGCATGAGATTCAGGGCATGAGTTTCAGGACAGGAGATTCAGGGCATGAGTTTCAGTGCATGAGTTTGAGGGCAGGAGTTTCACGGCATGAGTTTCAGGGCACGAGATTCAGGACTTGAGTTTCAGGGCATGAGTTTCAGGTCTGTGGTTTCAAGTTTTGAGATTCAGGGCAGCAGTTTCAGGGCAGGAGTTTCAGGGCAGGAGTTTCTGGGTATGAGATTTAGGGCATGAGTTTCAGTGCATGAGCTTCAGGGCTTGACTTTCAGAGCATGAGGTTCAGGGCATGAGTTTCAGTGCATGAGATTCAGGGCATCAGGTTCAGAGGAGGAGTTTCAGTGCATGAGTTTCACGGCATGAGATTCAGGGCATGAGTTTTAGGGTTGGTGTTTCAGAGCAAGAGTTTCAGGGCATGAGATTCAGGGCAAGAGTTTCAGGGCAGGAGATTCACGGCTTGAGTTTAAGGTCATGAGATTTAGCGCATGAGATTCAGTGCATGAGTTTCAGGTCATGAGATTCAGGGCATGAGTTTCAGGGCAGGAGAATCAGGGCTTGACTTTCAGGGCATGAGATTCAGGGCATGAGTTTCAGGGCATGAGTGTTAGGGCAGGAGTTTCAGGGCATGTAATTCGGGGCGTGAGTTTCAGTGCATGAGTTTCAGGGCATGAGATTCAGGACAGGAGTTTCAAGGCATGAGATTCAGGTCATGAGTTTCAGTGCATGAGTTCCTGTGCATGAGTTTGAGGGCAGGAGTTTCAAGGCATGAGATTCAGGGCATGAGTTTCAGGGCATGAGATTCAGGGCAGGAATTTTGGGGCATGTGATTCAGATAATGAGTTTCTGGGCAGATGATTCAGGGCAGGAGTTTTTGGGCATGTGATTCAGGGCATGAGTTTCAGTGCATGATTTTCAGGGCAGGAGTTTCAGCGTATGAGATTAAGGACATGAGTTTCAGTGCATGAGATTCAGGGCTTGAGTTTCAGGGCATGAGGTTCAGGGCATGAGTTTCAGTGCATGAGATTCAGGGCATCAGTTTCAGGGCAGGAGTTTCAGTGCATGAGTTTCACGGCATGAGATTCAGGGCATGAGATTCAGGGCATGAGTTTTAGGGTAGGTGTTTCAGTGCAAGAGTTTCAGGGCATGAGATTCAGGGCATGAGATTCAGTGCATGAGTTTCAGGGCAGAAGTTTCAGGGCATGAGATTCAAGGCATGAGTTTCAGGGCAGGAGAATCAGGACTTGAGTTTCAGGGCATGAGATTCAGGGCATGAGTTTCAGGGCAGGAGTTTCAGGGCATGTAATTCAGGGCTTGAGTTTCAGTGCATGAGTTTCAGTGCATGAGATTGACGGCAGGAGTTTCAAGGCATGAGATTCAGGGCATAAGTTTCAGTGCAGGAGAATCAGGGCTTGAGTTTCAAGGCTTGAGATTCAGGGCATGAGTTTCAGTGCATGAGTTTCAGTGCATGAGTTTGAGGGCAGGAGATTCAAGGCATGAGATTCAGGGCATGAGTTTCAGGGCATGAGATTCAGGGCAGGAATTTCAGGGCATGTGATTCAAGGAATGAGTTTCAGTGCATGAGTTTCAGGGCAGGTGTTTCAGGGTATGAGATTTAGGGCATGAGATTCAGTGCACGAGTTTCAGGGCATGAGATTCAGGGCATGAGTTTCAGGGCATGAGATTCAGGACAGGAGTTTCACGGCATGTGATTCAGGGCATGAGTTTCAGTGCATGAGTTTCAGGGCAGGAGTTTCAGGGTATGAGATTCAGGGCATGAGTTTCAGGGACAGGAGATTCAGGGTTTGAGTTTCAGGGCATGATATTCAGGGCATGAGTTTCAGGGCAAGAGTTTCCGTGAAAGAGTTTCAGGGCATGTAATTCAGGGCATGAGTTTCAGGATATGAGATTCATGGCATGATATTCAGAGCAGCAGTTTCAGGGCATGAGATTCAGGACATGAGTTTCAGTGCAGTAGTTTCAGGGCATGAGATTCAGGGCATGAGTTTCAGGGCATGTGATTCAGGACAGGAGTTTGAGACCAGGAGTTTCAGGGCATTAGATTCAGGACATGAAATTCAGGGCATGAGTTTCATTGCATGAGATTCAGGACATGAGTTTCAGGGCATGGGTTTCAGGTCTGTGGTTTCAGGGCTTGAGATTCAGGGCAGCAGTTTCAGGGCAGGAGATTCATGGCAGGAGGTTCAGGGCAGGTGTTTCAGTGCAAGAGTTTCAGGGCAGGAGTTTCAGGGCATGAGATTCAGGGCATGAGTTTCAGGGCAGGAGATTCACGGCTTGAGTTTAAGGTCATGAGATTTAGCGCATGAGATTCAGTGCATGAGTTTCAGGGCAGAAGTTTCAGGGCATGAGTTTCAGAGCATGAGATTCAGGGCATGCGTTTCAGGTCTGTGGTTTCAAGGCTTGAGATTCAGGGCATCAGTTTCAGGGCAGGAGATTCAGGGCAGGAGATTCAGGGCAGGTATTTCAGTGCACGAGTTTCAGTGCAGGAGTTTCAGGGCATGTCTTTCAGTGCATGAGTTTCAGGGCAGGAGTTTCAGAGCATGAGATTCAGGGCATGAGTTTTAGCGCATGAGATTCAGTGCATGAGTTTCAGGGCAGAAGTTTCAGGGCATGAGATTCAGGGCATGAGTTTCAGGGCAGGAGAATAGGGGCTTGAGTTTCAGGGCATGAGATTCAGGGCAGGAGTATCAGGGCATGTAATTCAGGGCGTGAGTTTCAGGATATGAGATTCAGGGCTTGAGTTTCAGGGCATGAGGTTCAGGGCATGAGTTTCAGTGCATGAGATTCAGGGCATCAGTTTCAGGGCAGGAGTTTCAGTGCATGAGTTTCACGGCATGAGATTCAGGGCATGAGATTCAGGGCATGAGTTTTAGGGTAGGTGTTTCAGTGCAAGAGTTTCAGGGCATGAGATTCAGGGCATGAGATTCAGTGCATGAGTTTCAGGGCAGAAGTTTCAGGGCATGAGATTCAAGGCATGAGTTTCAGGGCAGGAGAATCAGGACTTGAGTTTCAGGGCATGAGATTCAGGGCATGAGTTTCAGGGCAGGAGTTTCAGGGCATGTAATTCAGGGCTTGAGTTTCAGTGCATGAGTTTCAGTGCATGAGATTGACGGCAGGAGTTTCAAGGCATGAGATTCAGGGCATAAGTTTCAGTGCAGGAGAATCAGGGCTTGAGTTTCAAGGCTTGAGATTCAGGGCATGAGTTTCAGTGCATGAGTTTCAGTGCATGAGTTTGAGGGCAGGAGATTCAAGGCATGAGATTCAGGGCATGAGTTTCAGGGCATGAGATTCAGGGCAGGAATTTCAGGGCATGTGATTCAAGGAATGAGTTTCAGTGCATGAGTTTCAGGGCAGGTGTTTCAGGGTATGAGATTTAGGGCATGAGATTCAGTGCACGAGTTTCAGGGCATGAGATTCAGGGCATGAGTTTCAGGGCATGAGATTCAGGACAGGAGTTTCACGGCATGTGATTCAGGGCATGAGTTTCAGTGCATGAGTTTCAGGGCAGGAGTTTCAGGGTATGAGATTCAGGGCATGAGTTTCAGGGACAGGAGATTCAGGGTTTGAGTTTCAGGGCATGATATTCAGGGCATGAGTTTCAGGGCAAGAGTTTCCGTGAAAGAGTTTCAGGGCATGTAATTCAGGGCATGAGTTTCAGGATATGAGATTCATGGCATGATATTCAGAGCAGCAGTTTCAGGGCATGAGATTCAGGACATGAGTTTCAGTGCAGTAGTTTCAGGGCATGAGATTCAGGGCATGAGTTTCAGGGCATGTGATTCAGGACAGGAGTTTGAGACCAGGAGTTTCAGGGCATTAGATTCAGGACATGAAATTCAGGGCATGAGTTTCATTGCATGAGATTCAGGACATGAGTTTCAGGGCATGGGTTTCAGGTCTGTGGTTTCAGGGCTTGAGATTCAGGGCAGCAGTTTCAGGGCAGGAGATTCATGGCAGGAGGTTCAGGGCAGGTGTTTCAGTGCAAGAGTTTCAGGGCAGGAGTTTCAGGGCATGAGATTCAGGGCATGAGTTTCAGGGCAGGAGATTCACGGCTTGAGTTTAAGGTCATGAGATTTAGCGCATGAGATTCAGTGCATGAGTTTCAGGGCAGAAGTTTCAGGGCATGAGTTTCAGAGCATGAGATTCAGGGCATGCGTTTCAGGTCTGTGGTTTCAAGGCTTGAGATTCAGGGCATCAGTTTCAGGGCAGGAGATTCAGGGCAGGAGATTCAGGGCAGGTATTTCAGTGCACGAGTTTCAGTGCAGGAGTTTCAGGGCATGTCTTTCAGTGCATGAGTTTCAGGGCAGGAGTTTCAGAGCATGAGATTCAGGGCATGAGTTTTAGCGCATGAGATTCAGTGCATGAGTTTCAGGGCAGAAGTTTCAGGGCATGAGATTCAGGGCATGAGTTTCAGGGCAGGAGAATAGGGGCTTGAGTTTCAGGGCATGAGATTCAGGGCAGGAGTATCAGGGCATGTAATTCAGGGCGTGAGTTTCAGGATATGAGATTCATGGCATGAGTTTCAGTGCAGGAGTTTCCGGGCATGATATTCAGGGTAAGAGTTTCAGGGCAGGTGATATAGGGCAGGAGTTTCAGGGCATGATATTCAGGGCATGAGATTCAGGACAGGAGTTTCAAGGCACGAGATTCAGGGCATGAGTTTCAGTGCATGAGTTTGAGGGCAGGAGTTTCAAGGCATGAGATTCAGGGCATGAGTTTCTGGGCATGAGATTCAGGGCAGGAATTTCAGGGCACGTGATTCAAATAATGAGTTTCTGGGCAGATGATTCAGGGCAGGAGTTTCAGTGCATGATTTTCAGGGCAGGAGTTTCAGGGTATGAGTTTTAGGGCATGAGTTTCAGTGCATGAGATTCAGGGCTTGAGTTTCAGGGCATGAGGTTCAGGGCATGAGTTTCAGTGCATGAGATTCAGGGCATCAGCTTCAGGGCAGGAGTTTCAGTGCATGAGTTTCACGGCATGAGATTCAGGGCATGAGATTCAGGGCATGAGTTTTAGGGTAGGTGTTTCAGTGCAAGAGTTTCAGGGCATGAGATTCAGGGCATGAGTTTCAGGGCAGGAATTTCAGGGCATGACATTCAGGGCATGAGTTTCAGTGCAGGAGATTCACGGCTTGAGTTTAAGGTCATGAGATTTAGCGCATGAGATTAGGTGCATGAGTTTCAGGGCAGAAGTATCAGGGCATGATATTCAGGGCATGAGTTTCAGGGCAGGAGAATCAGGGCTTGCGTTTCAGGGCATGAGATTCAGGTCATGAGTTTCAGGGCAGGAGTTTCAGGGCATGTAATTCAGGGCGTGAGTTTCAGTGCATGAGTTTCAGTGCATGAGATTGAGGGCAGGAGTTTCAAGGCATGAGATTCAGGGCATGAGATTCAGGACAGGAGATTCAGGGCATGAGTTTCAGTGCATGAGTTTGAGGGCAGGAGTTTCACGGAATGAGTTTCAGGGCATGAGATTCAGGACTTGAGTTTCAGGGCATGAGTTTCAGGTCTGTGGTTTCAAGGTTTGAGATTCAGGGCAGCAGTTTCAGGGCAGGAGTCTCAGGGCAGGAGTTTCTGGGTATGAGATTTAGGGCATGAGTTTCAGTGCATGAGCTTCAGGGCTTGACTTTCAGAGCATGAGGTTCAGGGCATGAGTTTCAGTGCATGAGATTCAGGGCATCAGGTTCAGAGGAGGAGTTTCAGTGCATGAGTTTCACGGCATGAGATTCAGGGCATGAGTTTTAGGGTCGGTGTTTCAGAGCAAGAGTTTCAGGGCATGAGATTCAGGGCAAGAGATTCAGGGCAGGAGATTCACGGCTTGAGTTTAACGTCATGAGATTTAGCGCATGAGATTCAGTGCATGAGGTTCAGGGCAGAAATGTCAGGGCATGAGATTCTGGGCATGAGTTTCAGGGCAGGAGAATCAGGGCTTGAGTTTCAGGGCATGAGATTCAGGGCATGAGTTTCAGGGCATGAGTTTCAGGGCAGGAGTTTCAGGGCATGTAATTCAGGGCATGAGATTCAGGGCAGGAGTTTCAGGGCATGTAATTCAGGGCGTGAGTTTAAGTGCATGAGTTTCAGTGCATGAGATTCAGGGCATGAGTTTCAGTGCATGAGTTTGAGGGCAGGAGTTTCACGGCATGAGTTTCAGGGCATGAGATTCAGGACATGAGTTTCAGGGCATGAGTTTCAAGTCTGTGGTTTCAAGGTTTGAGATTCAGGGCAGCAGTTTCAGGGCAGGAGTTTCATGGCAGGAGTTTCAGGGCATGAGTTTCAGGGCATGGGTTTCAAGTCTGTGGTTTCAAGGCTTGAGATTCAGGGCAGCAGTTTCAGGGCAGGAGATTCAGGGCAGGAGATTCAGGGCAGGTGTTTCAGTGCAAGAGTTTCATTGCAAGAGTTTCAGGGCATGTCTTTCAGTGCATGAGTTTCAGGGGCAGGAGTTTCAGAGCATGAGATTCAGGGCATGAGTTTTAGCGCATGAGATTCAGTGCATGAGTTTCAGGGCAGAAGTTTCAGGGCATGAGATTCAGGGCATGAGTTTCAGGGCAGGAGAATAAGGGCTTGAGTTTCAGGGCATGAGATTCAGGACATGAGTTTAAGGGCATGAGTTTCAGGGCAGGAGTATCAGGGCATGTAATTCAGGGCGTGAGTTTCAGGATATGAGATTCATGGCATGAGTTTCAGTGCAGGAGTTTCCGGGCATGATATTCAGGGTAAGAGATTCAGGACAGGAGTTTCAAGGCACGAGATTCAGGGCATGAGTTTCAGTGCATGAGATTCAGTGCATGAGTTTGAGGGCAGGAGTTTCAAGGCATGAGATTCAGGGCATGAGTTTCTGGGCATGAGATTCAGGGCAGGAATTTCAGGGCACGTGATTCAGATAATGAGTTTCTGGGCAGATGATTCAGGGCAGGAGTTTTAGGGCATGTGATTCAGGGCATGAGTTTCAGTGCATGATTTTCAGGGCAGGAGTTTCAGGGTATGAGTTTTAGGGCATGAGTTTCAGTGCATGAGATTCAGGGCTTGAGTTTCAGGGCATGAGGTTCAGGGCATGAGTTTCAGTGCATGAGATTCAGGGCATCAGCTTCAGGGCAGGAGTTTCAGTGCATGAGTTTCACGGCATGAGATTCAGGGCATGAGATTCAGGGCATGAGTTTTAGGGTAGGTGTTTCAGTGCAAGAGTTTCAGGGCATGAGATTCAGGGCATGAGTTTCAGGGCAGGAATTTCAGGGCATGACATTCAGGGCATGAGTTTCAGTGCAGGAGATTCACGGCTTGAGTTTAAGGTCATGAGATTTAGCGCATGAGATTAGGTGCATGAGTTTCAGGGCAGAAGTATCAGGGCATGATATTCAGGGCATGAGTTTCAGGGCAGGAGAATCAGGGCTTGCGTTTCAGGGCATGAGATTCAGGTCATGAGTTTCAGGGCAGGAGTTTCAGGGCATGTAATTCAGGGCGTGAGTTTCAGTGCATGAGTTTCAGTGCATGAGATTGAGGGCAGGAGTTTCAAGGCATGAGATTCAGGGCATGAGTTTCAGGACAGGAGATTCAGGGCATGAGTTTCAGTGCATGAGTTTGAGGGCAGGAGTTTCACGGCATGAGTTTCAGGGCATGAGATTCAGGACTTGAGTTTCAGGGCATGAGTTTCAGGTCTGTGGTTTCAAGGTTTGAGATTCAGGGCAGCAGTTTCAGGGCAGGAGTTTCAGGGCAGGAGTTTCTGGGTATGAGATTTAGGGCATGAGTTTCAGTGCATGAGCTTCAGGGCTTGACTTTCAGAGCATGAGGTTCAGGGCATGAGTTTCAGTGCATGAGATTCAGGGCATCAGGTTCAGAGGAGGAGTTTCAGTGCATGAGTTTCACGGCATGAGATTCAGGGCATGAGTTTTAGGGTCGGTGTTTCAGAGCAAGAGTTTCAGGGCATGAGATTCAGGGCAAGAGTTTCAGGGCAGGAGATTCACGGCTTGAGTTTTAGGGTCGGTGTTTCAGAGCAAGAGTTTCAGGGCATGAGATTCAGGGCAAGAGTTTCAGGGCAGGAGATTCACGGCTTGAGTTTAAGGTCATGAGATTTAGCGCATGAGATTCAGTGCATGAGTTTCAGGGCAGAAATGTCAGGGCATGAGATTCAGGGCATGAGTTTCAGGGCAGGAGAATCAGGGCTTGAGTTTCAGGGCATGTAATTCAGGGCATGAGTTTCAGGGCAGGAGTTTCAGGGCATGTAATTCAGGGCGTGAGTTTCAGTGCATGAGTTTCAGTGCATGAGATTCAGGGCAGGAGTTTCAAGGCATGAGATTCAGGGCATAAGTTTCAGGGCAGGAGAATCAGGGCTTGAGTTTCAGGGCATGAGAATCAGGGCATGAGATTCAGGGCATGAGATTCAGGAAAGGAGTTTCAAGGCTTGAGATTCAGGGCATGAGTTTCAGGGCATGAGTTTCAGGGCAGGAGTTTCAGGGCATGAGATTCAGGGCATGAGTTTCAGGGCAGGAATTTCAGGGCATGAGATTCAGGGCATGAGTTTCAGGACAGGAGATTCAGGGCATGAGTTTCAGTGCATGAGTTTGAGGGCAGGAGTTTCACGGCATGAGTTTCAGGGCATGAGATTCAGGACATGAGTTTCAGGGCATGAGTTTCAGGTCTGTGGTTTCAAGGTTTGAGATTCAGGGCAGCAGTTTCAGGGCAGGAGTTTCATGGCAGGAGTTTCAGGGCATGAGTTTCAGGGCATGGGTTTCAAGTCTGTGGTTTCAAGGCTTGAGATTCAGGGCAGCAGTTTCAGGGCAGGAGATTCAGGGCAGGAGATTCAGGGCAGGTGTTTCAGTGCAAGAGTTTCAGTGCATGAGATTGAGGGCAGGAGTTTCAAGGCATGAGATTCAGGGCATGAGTTTCAGGACAGGAGATTCAGGGCATGAGTTTCAGTGCATGAGTTTGAGGGCAGGAGTTTCACGGCATGAGTTTCAGGGCACGAGATTCAGGACTTGAGTTTCAGGGCATGAGTTTCAGGTCTGTGGTTTCAAGTTTTGAGATTCAGGGCAGCAGTTTCAGGGCAGGAGTTTCAGGGCAGGAGTTTCTGGGTATGAGATTTAGGGCATGAGTTTCAGTGCATGAGCTTCAGGGCTTGACTTTCAGAGCATGAGGTTCAGGGCATGAGTTTCAGTGCATGAGATTCAGGGCATCAGGTTCAGAGGAGGAGTTTCAGTGCATGAGTTTCACGGCATGAGATTCAGGGCATGAGATTCAGGGCATGAGTTTTAGGGTTGGTGTTTCAGAGCAAGAGTTTCAGGGCATGAGATTCAGGGCAAGAGTTTCAGGGCAGGAGATTCACGGCTTGAGTTTAAGGTCATGAGATTTAGCGCATGAGATTCAGTGCATGACTTTCAGGTCATGAGATTCAGGGCATGAGTTTCAGGGCAGGAGAATCAGGGCTTGACTTTCAGGGCATGAGATTCAGAGCATGAGTTTCAGGGCATGAGTGTCAGGGCAGGAGTTTCAGGGCATGTAATTCGGGGCGTGAGTTTCAGTGCATGAGTTTCAGGGCATGAGATTCAGGACAGGAGTTTCAAGGCATGAGATTCAGGTCATGAGTTTCAGTGCATGAGTTTCTGTGCATGAGTTTGAGGGCAGGAGTTTCAAGGCATGAGATTCAGGGCATGAGTTTCAGGGCATGAGATTCAGGGCAGGAATTTTGGGGCATGTGATTCAGATAATGAGTTTCTGGGCAGATGATTCAGGGCAGGAGTTTTTGGGCATGTGATTCAGGGCATGAGTTTCAGTGCATGATTTTCAGGGCAGGAGTTTCAGCGTATGAGATTAAGGACATGAGTTTCAGTGCATGAGATTCAGGGCTTGAGTTTCAGGGCATGAGGTTCAGGGCATGAGTTTCAGTGCATGAGATTCAGGGCATCAGTTTCAGGGCAGGAGTTTCAGTGCATGAGTTTCACGGCATGAGATTCAGGGCATGAGATTCAGGGCATGAGTTTTAGGGTAGGTGTTTCAGTGCAAGAGTTTCAGGGCATGAGATTCAGGGCATGAGATTCAGTGCATGAGTTTCAGGGCAGAAGTTTCAGGGCATGAGATTCAAGGCATGAGTTTCAGGGCAGGAGAATCAGGACTTGAGTTTCAGGGCATGAGATTCAGGGCATGAGTTTCAGGGCAGGAGTTTCAGGGCATGTAATTCAGGGCTTGAGTTTCAGTGCATGAGTTTCAGTGCATGAGATTGACGGCAGGAGTTTCAAGGCATGAGATTCAGGGCATAAGTTTCAGTGCAGGAGAATCAGGGCTTGAGTTTCAAGGCTTGAGATTCAGGGCATGAGTTTCAGTGCATGAGTTTCAGTGCATGAGTTTGAGGGCAGGAGATTCAAGGCATGAGATTCAGGGCATGAGTTTCAGGGCATGAGATTCAGGGTAGGAATTTCAGGGCATGTGATTCAAGGAATGAGTTTCAGTGCATGAGTTTCAGGGCAGGAGTTTCAGGGTATGAGATTTAGGGCATGAGATTCAGTGCACGAGTTTCAGGGCATGAGATTCAGGGCATGAGTTTCAGGGCATGAGATTCAGGACAGGAGTTTCACGGCATGTGATTCAGGGCATGAGTTTCAGTGCATGAGTTTCAGTGCATGAGTTTGAGGGCATGAGATTCAGGGCATGAGTTTCAGTGCATGAGTTTCAGGGCAGGAGTTTCAGGGTATGAGATTTAGGGC
Source organism: Mobula birostris (assembly GCF_030028105.1). NCBI lineage: Eukaryota > Metazoa > Chordata > Chondrichthyes > Myliobatiformes > Myliobatidae > Mobula > Mobula birostris. The sequence continues at coordinate 73,256 of NW_027274891.1, forward strand.
ATGAGATTCAGTGCACGAGTTTCAGGGCATGAGATTCAGGGCATGAGTTTCAGGGCATGAGATTCAGGACAGGAGTTTCACGGCATGTGATTCAGGGCATGAGTTTCAGTGCATGAGTTTCAGGGCAGGAGTTTCAGGGTATGAGATTCAGGGCATGAGTTTCAGGGACAGGAGATTCAGGGTTTGAGTTTCAGGGCATGATATTCAGGGCATGAGTTTCAGGGCAAGAGTTTCCGTGAAAGAGTTTCAGGGCATGTAATTCAGGGCATGAGTTTCAGGATATGAGATTCATGGCATGATATTCAGAGCAGCAGTTTCAGGGCATGAGATTCAGGACATGAGTTTCAGTGCAGTAGTTTCAGGGCATGAGATTCAGGGCATGAGTTTCAGGGCATGTGATTCAGGACAGGAGTTTGAGACCAGGAGTTTCAGGGCATTAGATTCAGGACATGAAATTCAGGGCATGAGTTTCATTGCATGAGATTCAGGACATGAGTTTCAGGGCATGGGTTTCAGGTCTGTGGTTTCAGGGCTTGAGATTCAGGGCAGCAGTTTCAGGGCAGGAGATTCATGGCAGGAGGTTCAGGGCAGGTGTTTCAGTGCAAGAGTTTCAGGGCAGGAGTTTCAGGGCATGAGATTCAGGGCATGAGTTTCAGGGCAGGAGATTCACGGCTTGAGTTTAAGGTCATGAGATTTAGCGCATGAGATTCAGTGCATGAGTTTCAGGGCAGAAGTTTCAGGGCATGAGTTTCAGAGCATGAGATTCAGGGCATGCGTTTCAGGGCAGGAGATTCACGGCTTGAGGTGAAGCTCATGAGATTTAGCGCATGAGATTCAGTGCATGAGTTTCAGGGCAGAAGTTTCAGGGCATGAGATTCAGGGCATGAGTTTCTTGGCCGGAGAATCAGGGCTTGAGTTTCAGGGCATGAGATTCAGGGCATGAGTTTCAGGGCATGATTTACAGGGCAGGAGTTTCAGGGCATGTGTTTCACGGCATGAGATTCAGGGCATGAGTTTCAGGGCATTAGTTTCAGGGAATGAGATTCAGGACATGAGATTCAGTACATGAGTTTCAGGGCATGAGTTTCAGGTCTGTGTTTTCCGGGCTTGAGATTCAGCGCAGCAGTTTCAGAGCAGCAGTTTCAAGGCATGAGATTCAGAGCGTAAGTTTCAGGGCATGAGTTTCAGGGCAGGAGTTTCAGGGCATGAGATTCAGCGCATGAGATTCAGTGCATGAGTTTCAGAGCATGAGATTCAGGACAGGAGTTTCAAGGCATGAGATTCAGGGCATGAGTTTCAGTGCATGAGTTTCAGTGCATGAGATTCAGGACATGAGTTTCAGGGCATGGGTTTCAGGTCTGTGGTTTCAGGGATTGAGATTCAGGGCAGCAGTTTCAGGGCAGGAGATTCATGGCAGGCGGTTCAGGGCAGGTGTTTCAGTGAAAGAGTTTCAGTGCAGGAGTTTCAGGGCATGTCTTTCAGTGCATGAGTTTCAGGGCAGGAGTTTCAGGGCATGAGATTCAGGGCAAGAGTTTCAGGGCAGGAGATTCACGGCCTGAGTTTAAGGTCATGAGATTTAGCGCATGAGATTCAGTGCATGAGTTTCAGTGCAGAAGTTTCAGGGCATGAGTTTCAGGGCAGGAGAATCAGGGCTTGAGTTTCAGGGCATGAGATTCAGGGCATGAGTTTCAGAGCATGAGATTCAGGGCATGAGTTTCAGGGCAGGAGATTCACGGCTTGAGGTGAAGCTCATGAGATTTAGCGCATGAGATTCAGTGCATGAGTTTCAGGGCAGAAGTTTCAGGGCATGAGATTCAGGGCATGAGTTTCAGGGCCGGAGAATCAGGGCTTGAGTTTCAGGGCATGAGATTCAGGGCATGAGTTTCAGGGCATGATTTTCAGGGCAGGAGTTTCAGGGCATGTAATTCAGGGCGTGAGTTTCAGGATATGAGATTCATGGCATGAGTTTCAGTGCAGGAGTTTCAGGGCATGAGATTCAGGGTATGAGTTTCAGGGCATGAGATTCAGGACAGGAGATTCAGGGCATGAGATTCGGGGCTTGAGTTTCAAGGCAGGTGTTTTAGGGCACGTATTTCAGTGCAGGAGTTTCAGGGCAGAAGTTTCAGAGCTTGAGATTCAGGACATGAGTTTCAGTCCAGGAGATTCACGGCTTGAGTTTAAGGTCATGAGATTTAGCGCATGAGATTCAGTGCAGGAGTTTCAGGGCAGACGTTTCAGGGCATGAGATTCAGTGCATGAGTTTCAGGGCAGGTGATATAGGGCAGGAGTTTCAGGGCATGATATTCAGGGCATGAGATTCAGGACAGGAGTTTCAAGGCACGAGATTCAGGGCATGAGTTTCAGTGCATGAGTTTGAGGGCAGGAGTTTCAAGGCATGAGATTCAGGGCATGAGTTTCTGGGCATGAGATTCAGGGCAGGAATTTCAGGGCACGTGATTCAAATAATGAGTTTCTGGGCAGATGATTCAGGGCAGGAGTTTCAGTGCATGATTTTCAGGGCAGGAGTTTCAGGGTATGAGTTTTAGGGCATGAGTTTCAGTGCATGAGATTCAGGGCTTGAGTTTCAGGGCATGAGGTTCAGGGCATGAGTTTCAGTGCATGAGATTCAGGGCATCAGCTTCAGGGCAGGAGTTTCAGTGCATGAGTTTCACGGCATGAGATTCAGGGCATGAGATTCAGGGCATGAGTTTTAGGGTAGGTGTTTCAGTGCAAGAGTTTCAGGGCATGAGATTCAGGGCATGAGTTTCAGGGCAGGAATTTCAGGGCATGACATTCAGGGCATGAGTTTCAGTGCAGGAGATTCACGGCTTGAGTTTAAGGTCATGAGATTTAGCGCATGAGATTAGGTGCATGAGTTTCAGGGCAGAAGTATCAGGGCATGATATTCAGGGCATGAGTTTCAGGGCAGGAGAATCAGGGCTTGCGTTTCAGGGCATGAGATTCAGGTCATGAGTTTCAGGGCAGGAGTTTCAGGGCATGTAATTCAGGGCGTGAGTTTCAGTGCATGAGTTTCAGTGCATGAGATTGAGGGCAGGAGTTTCAAGGCATGAGATTCAGGGCATGAGATTCAGGACAGGAGATTCAGGGCATGAGTTTCAGTGCATGAGTTTGAGGGCAGGAGTTTCACGGAATGAGTTTCAGGGCATGAGATTCAGGACTTGAGTTTCAGGGCATGAGTTTCAGGTCTGTGGTTTCAAGGTTTGAGATTCAGGGCAGCAGTTTCAGGGCAGGAGTCTCAGGGCAGGAGTTTCTGGGTATGAGATTTAGGGCATGAGTTTCAGTGCATGAGCTTCAGGGCTTGACTTTCAGAGCATGAGGTTCAGGGCATGAGTTTCAGTGCATGAGATTCAGGGCATCAGGTTCAGAGGAGGAGTTTCAGTGCATGAGTTTCACGGCATGAGATTCAGGGCATGAGTTTTAGGGTCGGTGTTTCAGAGCAAGAGTTTCAGGGCATGAGATTCAGGGC